>NC_072454.1:25226822-25284322 GCF_027596085.1 Anoplopoma fimbria | reverse complement strand
GTCTCCCTGTGCCTGGAGTTTGGTGATTTGTAAGGGGTGGACTCACTACAGTAGCACTGTAGTGAATATCAATTGATTGGGCTCATATATGGTTCTACACCATGTTGGACCCTCTCTGCCCCTCCTTTCAGCCATATTCCTACTCACCCCAGGCCCATGCATTTTCCAGACTTCTTCATTCATTAACCAGATACCCTTTGACCTCCCTTTGACCAGTCTTAGTCACCTGTCTCCCACATCCACCTGCTCTTCATTCCACTAGCTCGTTTCAACTTGCTTTTCCACATTGTCATTGTTGCTTGGTCCCTTTGCTTTCCAGCCTTCCGAACCCTGTCCCCTGGAATCTGTTTCTGCCTGTACCTCTCACCTGCCCCATTGCTGTTCACCCAGAGTATTCTCCATTACCTTTTTTTTTTTTTTTTTTTTGAATTGTAATAAATACAAATAAATAAAACAAAGTTTCCTGAGTGAAAAAACACAACACTACAATCTCCAGCAGATCCAAAGATAGTAATAATAATAATACATTCTATTTATAGAGCTCTTTTTGTGGTGGGGTGGGTTTTGTGGCCGATGATGATTGTTTGCGATTTAATTTAATTTCAGTGATGCAGTTGGTCAGACTGGAATGCTTAGTGGTTGTGAAGGATTAGGTGGAAATGTAGAGGTGGATGTCTTTGGCGTACAAGTGGAAGAGGAGGCCATGGCATCGTATGACCAAGAAGGAGCAGGTAGAGGATGACAAACAGGGGCGGGTGAGGAGGTGGGAATGTTGATGAGTTTGTGAGATATGACCTCAGGAGAGGCCAGTACCGTACAGTTGGGGGAGGATTCAAGATTTTGTTAATTTAATTGTTGTTTGTTGATTTGTTAACTATGAAGGATATGGAGATGTTCTCACTGGGGTTAAGAAGTTTGTGTACTGGGGAAAATGGAGAAAATGGCGGGTCTGTGGTGTCATTTGTATACTTTGTGGAATAAAACCTTACCTTCTTCCTGTGAGCCTCTGCTCCTCCATCATGATGCACTGATGTTACACGAGTCTGCGACCAGGAGAGAAGGACAGTGCTGTGTCAAAATTGTAGCAATGGAAGACTGTGCTTGGATTCAAAGCAGTATTGTAGTAGTAACAAACAACAACTGGCATCAAGCGAAACAGCTGTCACACATGTTCAAACTGGCCTTTTAAAGTGGCTGTGGCCTGAGCTCCCATCATGAAACAAAATTCCATGCCACTTCATAGGAAAGCCTGCAAAAATTTTAACTATTTGACTATCTTTCACAATGACGACAAGAGACACAAAGTCTTGTGA
Source organism: Anoplopoma fimbria (assembly GCF_027596085.1). Classification (NCBI taxonomy): domain Eukaryota; kingdom Metazoa; phylum Chordata; class Actinopteri; order Perciformes; family Anoplopomatidae; genus Anoplopoma; species Anoplopoma fimbria. The sequence continues at coordinate 25,283,009 of NC_072454.1, read as the reverse complement.
AAACAAACTGTGTATGCATCTCCAGCAGCAGTACATGCAATAGAGCTGGGAGAAGTGGATACAGATCAGAGGGTGTGGTGATGAAGCATTATCCTCTCAGCCCGCTATATCACGGCTCCCTTAGGTGTGAAACAAAAGAAGGCTCATTTATAAACTTCCTTTTAAAATATCTATGAGTGATGAATTTATCTTCTATTTACATCTGAGCCATTATTTCAGTGCCAATGATATTAATATTTATGCCTGAATTGTGAGGCACAGCTCTTGAGAGGGTTAATATAGAGGGACGCTGGAGCAACAACCTGAAAGACCTGTGATTTTGACATTCCAGATATTAATATGCATCTCCCGAAATATGCTATCAATGGGCAGCTGATGTATATTATTTCGACCCCTATTGGAATATCAGTTTGTTAGAGTTGTGCAAACAATTAATAAATGTAATTCATTTAAACTGTGGTCTTCTCCTCCTCTGCATATTTGAAAAAAATAATTTACATCTTTAAACTCCAATAAACATAAACAAGTCTATTTCCTTAATATCAGTCTGTATTTATAAAAACTAAAAGTATAATAATAATTAAATAGCCCTTTTATTTAAAAACACAAAAACAAATGTAAAATGGAGTTTAGAGATTTGCTTGTTAGTGTTTAGAAAAAACGCATAAGATCAGTTACCATTAAATCCAGTGTTTTAAGACTTAAATAATTTATTCATGGGTATCAAAGCTGTGCCAGCTGTGAGTAAAGTGAGCAAGACTTTGCAGAGTCCCGAGTGTGATCCTCTGCCATCAAGTGAACATAATCCACTGACAACACGGAGTGTTTTTGCCCTTGAAAACTGCATAATCAGTGGGTTTTTATTCTTTTTTATTTTTTATTTTTACTGGCTGTTGTGCACACCAACACTATCCATCTCTGTGTACTTTTCCCTCCATCACACAGCAGAGTCTGAGCCTACATTTAAGTACAGCTCAGGTCAGGCTTTCTATCAACAGGTACAGTTGGGACCAGTGTTGATTGAGAGATAATTGCAGGTTACAGATGGATTTGCGTTGACATTTTCTGGTGCAGGTTTGCAAACCTGAACCATGCAGGACTCTGCTCCCAGCTTAAAAGGAAAAATGACCTCATGTGTTAACTGAAAATTGCATTAAATCTTAATTTGCCATAGTGTTGGCGTAGTGCCTGCTGGAGAACATAGCCAAAATGTTTGTAAATTGTTTGTAAAGATCAGCGTCTTCAATAGGAACCAATGGGAGAGACATGGTAGGGAATTAAGAAAGAACTGTTGGTTTGGATCTTTCACAGGATTTGTTGAGAGCAAATTAAATGTAAAATAACACATACTCCATTAATCTAATAATATTTATTCTCTCATGTCTAACCAATCTTCTCTTGCAAGCACAAACACACACCTGTGCCAGGGACGTGCTGCGGCCTCTTTTATTTCCTCCTTGGCTGGAGGAACACTTGTAGCAGCTCCATCGCTGTTGCAGCTCTGAAGTAAGACCCCACCCAGAGTCCTTCTGCTGCAGGCACTGGTAGTGGTACAAGTGGCCACAGCTGACAAGACAAAAACATTCACACCTTAGCACCTTAGCATTCCTTTCCATTATCCGTAACTGCTTATCCTATTCAGGGCCACGGGGCGATTGAGACGATCCCAGGGCTGACACATATAGAGACAGACAGCCATTCACTCTCAGACTCACACCTACGGGCAATTTGGAGTCATCAATAAAACCTAAGCTGCATATCTTTGGACTGTGGGAGGAAGCCGGAGAACCTGGAGAGAATCTGACATGGTGAGAATATGCAAAAATCCACTTTGAACCAAGGCCCCTCTTGCTGTGAGGCGACAGTGCTAGTAAGTATGTCAGGCTTTTATAAAACATAAAAAGATGAAAAACTAATCGGGATATTTCAGGAAATTACAGTAACATCTAGTCAAGACATCAAATCAAAACACTGGGAGGAGTCACAATCCTCAATGAACAGTTGATTGTAGTAAATTGATTTATTGAGTAAATAGTTACTTATTTATCTTTGGCCACCCTCTCTTGAAGCGGTTCTTTCAAAGGGTGAGGAGGCAGGTACCTCCATCCCCACATTGGGAACTCACATTGGTGCTCGAGGCCTTGGTGGAGGGTCCCGTTGAGCCTCTCTGAAGGCCTTGTCATTCAAGACAGCTGAATGTACTGACCTTAGCTAAGAGTTAGCGTTAAGTAACCTCTATGCAGCCCAGTGGGTTGCTGATCCGTACTGACCGTAGTGGTGCTACTCTCAGACCAAATCCCTCCTTTGTTCCAAAGAACATAAATAGTTCTTTCAGGTCGAGGGTTATACAGCTAGACGCTTTTTGTCTTCTACCCCGTGCGGGAACAGGGAGGCAAAGTTACATCTGCTTTGCCCAGTTGAGCATGTTATGTTGACTACACAGCCCCATCAGACACACTGAACAGCTGTGTACAGCGGCTCCCTGGTCGTTATTACTCTTCTATTTCTTCGCTGGCATGACAGGACTGGTAAAAAGGGTGACGCGTGTGTTACAACTGTACAATCTATTGCAATATAATACATCTGTTCTGCCATAAGATCCATAACTGCCATGAATAGAAATAACTCTAAATATAATGCAGTCAAGTGCGAACAGTAACTGTGGCCTCAATGCTAAAACCTATAACTGAATGACCACCTCTATGACAGTGGGAAAAACAAATCAAAAGTAGACTTCAAGACTCAACCATTGTATTGTATTGCATTAGTTCGAGACAGAGAATCATGATCAACTTGTGTGCCAAGTTTTGCAACTGTTGCTGCGACATTAAACACCTCCAGTGTGTGTTACCTGAACACTATGATCTCATCAGCTGAGTCCTGCCTCCGCTTGTACTGCTGGAGGCAGATGTTGCAGTAGTCTTGTCGTGGGTGGAGTCCCCTTGTGACAGCAGCGCGCAGGTGAGCAAGGGACCAGTGGAGGTCATGGTTCAAAAGACTGGTGGTTGTTTCAAGTAAAGTCTAAAACAGAAAAGACAGCATTATTTAAGGCCAATCTGTATTATTCTCCATGTCAGTTATGAAAATGTTTTTTACTACAGGGTTCACAGACAGCAGATATAAACAACCTGTAAATAGCATCAGAAAATATGAATAGCTTAGATGGCATTGTTTTTTAGGATTTGCATATTAACAGAACATGTGAATCAGTGAGGGACTGACACACTTTACAGCCCTAATATTCGAATTGTTGTTCAGGTGCTGCTCTGTTATTAATCACACAGCGCTTTACCTGTTCATAGTTAAAAGTGTCCAGCATGCCCAGAATGAGGCCTTGGATCTCTGCCAACTTTCCTTTCCCATAGACGGGGTCCTGACAGGCACAGACAGCGTCACATGCCATAAGTACACAATATATAGCATAAAATGACATATCATGCATTTATTAAATCACAAATTACAACCCTTTGGCCTCTCTTCATAGGTAAGTTACACACACTCAACAGTTGTTACGGTTCAAACTGGAAATGATGTGAAAAATAGTCCAACTCAATGCTCAATTGCATAATTGAAAGAAGAGATGTGGTGTCTACTTTTTGGATTTCCACTGTATCAAAACATTAGGTATCTTTTCACAAATTACATTTAAAACATAAGAATTGACAATTACATTATGAAACATTCAACAGTGTATGTCTTGTCAACAGTAATTGAATACATGTAAGACATACACCATAATATAACAAGTACGTGATTGGTTTCATTCCTTTTTTAAACAGGATTAAACAAGCTGAAGTGACTTTGCTCTGCTTCGAGAAACCTGAAACCAGCTCATTGCTGCTGGCAACTTTAGTTTTGAGTCTTTACAAGTTTTTAGAACTACTTTCTTCTAATGGGGCGGCTCAGTAGGAGAGCTGGGTCGTCCTCCAATCAGAGGATTGGGGGTTCGATACCAGGCTCCGGCAGTCCATGTCGATGTGTATGAATGGGTGTAAATGGGTGAATGATGTCATGCAGTGTAAAAGTGTAGGACTAGAAAACCGCTATGCAAGTACAAGTCGACATAATCACCATAATAGGTGTGAACCTGTAATCACTATATTTGCAAAAAAAAAAAATGGATGGTGATGGATGATAATGATAACATTAACCTCCATATATATCAATAACAATTTCAACAGCTTCTCTTCCTGTGTGTAGAATCGTTAAGGTTTAAATACAATAAGAACCTCTCTTTCAGGTGTCCTCACATACTGTATAAAATAAGGCAAGATCGGGCCATATAACAAAATCAGTGTAAAGTGATACTCCAAATACTTTACTCCCAAAATCTCTTGACCATAACATTTCAATGGTTTTTACAATAGCACTGTAGTGTCATAATCTGCCAGAACTTCAACTAGTGTATTTAGCCATGTTTTAGTGAAACAGTGAATGTTTGGAACATACAAATCACGTGGATAGACAACAAAAGCGGTGTATTATACTGCAGAGGGAGTTTGGGACATTTTTATAGATGTTTTAAAATCTTAAGATACCACTGTAACTAACAGGAATTTAAGTGTACACAAGCGGCAGACAGTGAATAATTGATATTCATATAGAAGAATCCTTTTTAAGTAGGGAAGATTAAAACACGCGTACACACCTGCAGTATTCGTTGGATGATGGCGGGCAGAGAAATAAAGCTGCTCATACAGTTGAGAACCTTCATTGTCAGCTCCTTAAGCGCTGGGACATATACAAACCTTAATAAGAGCATTATCAGCATCACTGTAATACTGTTTTAGGTGCTGAAGAAATAATAAACAATGGTGCTCGACAGCTACAAGAACAATTGTATCATACATGATCATAAGGAAATACCTGTTTACACTCTTACAGACTAATTTCATTTTCATCTTTTTTGTATTTAATAACTGAATTGTAATTGTTTTTTTCCATGCCACCTTATAATCATATCACAACAGAGAAAACACAGTGAGGAAGTGTAATGCATTTCAGAACAGCACAGACCTGCTAATACTAAATGCAAAGCACAGTCATTAGTTTTCATGACACCAACAATAGTGAAGGACTTAGGTCCAGATCAGAGCCAAAGATTTTGGTACATCCTTGTTCATGTGTTTGTGTGTGTGTGTGTGTGTGTTGTGTGTTGTTTGTGTGTTTGTGTGGGTGTTTACCCTCAAATGTGCGTTCATCATCGAGCCCCTTAACTAGTTTTTGAGAGGCCATCATGGTCTCCAGGAGTGGAAACCACAGAACCTGTGAGTAAAAACTGTAATGAATGAGGAGACATTGTCAAACCCCCCCAACCACCACCACCAGCACACTGAACACACACTACTACCTCTCTTTGTTGCTGGTAGAGGCTGTCAGAATTTCGATGACACAGGGAAATGATGTCTTTCAGTGAATCTTTTACTCCTGTCAATGATGATTCACTATCTCTCTTCTCTTCATCCCGTCTTCCATCTCCTCCGTTAGCTCCTCCGTCACTCTCAGCAGTGAGGAGACTTAGTTTTTCCTTCAATGTCTGTCAATGACGGTGAAAGTGACAACAGTTACATAAAACAGCAGCGGTGGAAAGTAAGTACATGTACTTGCTGTGTTTACATGTAGTTGTGCTACTAGTACTGTACTCCAACTCCACAACACTATATGCACACTGATATATGTGGATATATATAGTGACTACTACTTTAGAGCCCCTCTATTCATGTGTAAAATTGGTAAATTAAGAATTATTAGGTCATTCATTAAACTAGTAAATTATTACTCTGCCGGTGTTTTGTAGCTACCTCTAACAAGACAGTAAAAGCTCCATGAACATCTCCCTTCTTCTCCAGCAGATAGGCTGTAGCCTCATTGTGGTGGTACTTCTGTGTAATCTAGAGAGAAAGACACGGGCAGATAGACAGAGAGAGGCACATGCATTCAGACTCACAGGTGTAGGTAAGCTGGTCCCATCTGGTCACAGTCCCATCTATGGTCCCATCTATCACCACAGTAAAATAATTACCATACTCAGTATGATGCAGATGAGTAACAGCTGGGAGCTAGCCAGTGGGATACGCTCACATACACCAACATGCACTAAGCTAAAGAAATCTTTATCCTACAATTAGAATATTTTCACTTCTTTATCTTGCAATCAGACAGCCTTTTCTGATGGGGAACTGAACTGAAAGTGAAACCCATCTTTGCTCTCTTCAAAGCAACAACTCTCCATTGACAAAAACAGAGAATTTTCATTTTAAGTTCAGCTCCCTTTTTTTTAGGTGAACCTTTCTTTTGGGTGTCTAAAATACAATTTGCTGCTGCTTGTTGTTTCATCTCCACAGCAGAGCATTGCTTTGGGTCCCTGCTGCTACTCTTTTCTGTTTCTCCAAACTGGTGGCATGCTGAGAGTCATCGACACTGACTATGGAGAAGTACCTTATACAACCCTGCTTCAATTAATCCACACTATCCCTTTAATGTTCCCTGGACTTACTGCATGTCAAACTGGTAGAGCACTTTTGGTTTCAGGAGCTAAAGATAACAATATATTTACATGATAAGAGAATTGAAAATCAAGGGTGACTAGCAAAGAGTGTATCTCTACCACTGTAATCCTTTTTTAGTCCAGAATTCACATTCAACCTGTCATACCTGTAACTGAGAATCTTTGGATCTTTTCTTTTATGTGCTGGTTTCACAGCATATCAGTAACTGTGTCCCCTGTTCATTCAGAGTACTAAACAGAACAGTCTATTGATACAAGGTTGACCTTCCCACTGTCACTAACTTAAATGAATGAAAGAATGTAAACAGTTACTGTGGAGAATACAAGGTATATACTTAGGTAGTACTTCCTGGTCACTAATACATCCATCTAGTGTTGGATGTATTAATATGGTTTTATCAACTGGAGGAATCCAATGCTGAACTTTAAATCCAAATAGCCATGTCATCAGCTCTGTGAGGCTGTACTTACTAACAGCAGTGTTTTTAGCTAAATGCTTACGTCAACATCCTAATATGCTCATAATGACGATGCTAACATGCTTATGTTTAGCTGGCGTAATGTTTCCCATGTTCACATCTTTGTTTAATGAGATTTGTGAGCCATGATCACAACATGCTAAACTCCTCCTGTGGTTCCTGCAACATTGTCTCAGTGCAGGTTTTTAACTCAACACAAAAACATGCAATGAATATAATCAAAAGTATAAAAGATTCTACTTGTATGGCCTCCTGCAGTCTGTAGTGCTGGGAGGTCTGAAGGAAGCTCAGGAGCTGCTGGGGGCCAAAGCGGCACAGTAAGTCCAGGAGCATCTCGTGGAGGTCACATTCCAGAGGCAGGATGGGCCCTGAATGATGGCTTTCACTGAATAACGGAGCAGACAGGAATGGAGATAAAGAGGAGGAGTGGAGGGAAATTTAGAAGGAGTGATGAGGAGTGAGATTGCAGAGTTATCACTAGCACAGGATGTACACCATACCGTGGCTCCAGGAGGCAGCTGAGGAACTGGAAAAGAAGCTGGTCATCCTACAGAGAGAGAGAGAGAGAGATCTTTACTTATCTGTATATATCTTTGTATAAATCTGTATCACTTTTGTGTTTATAAGCTAAACTTAGTTATTTGTATTTAGATATTTTAATACGATGTTACACAGCTCACACAGTAAGTATACATTTTGTCTTTTTATCACTCTTGCTTTGGCAATGCTAATATATGTTTCCCATGACAATAAAGGCCCTCTGAATTGAGTTGAAATAAATGGATTCAAGGGAGAGCCTTCATTCAGTGGCTAACAATAACCCATCTGTTTGGTTGTGACTATTACAGCCTACAACAATGGGTGTTTAAATTCTCCAGCAGTAATTGTAATGCTATGCACATTTAGAATCTTTTTTTCTGACGGGGAACTGAACTGGAAGTGAAACTTATCTCCACTGTTTTTTTAACAGTTTGATGAGTCTGTTGGCTTTGAAGAGCGCATAGATAAGTTTAACTTTCAGTACAGTTCCCTCTCAGAATGGGCTCACTCACGGCAAGATAAAGCAGAAATGTGCTGTTTGTAATTATCTACCAGTTTGTAGTTGGTAGTATATGACCAGACAAAATAGATATAATAACATTACCATATATTTTGACCTTACCTGAAGCTCACAGATGATTTGTTGCACCTCTTTAGCAAAGTGAAACACCACTAGGTCAGCCGACTTGCTGGGATCAAGTGTCACCAGCTCCTGTGGTTAATATTCACAGGAACACAATCACTTACAGACATATTGTTAGCCAGAAAATGTCCTGTGTCCTTGCATTTGTAAATTGTCTTAATGTAAAACATAAATCATTGCATTGAAAAAAATAAAATATTCGTCTCTCGTTTGTATGCCTGCAAATCCATTTACCATTTGATGTTAATGGGTTGGTTCACACAAATTATTTAAAAAAGTATTATCTTATATAGGTCAGGCATCTGATCAGGATGCCGCCTGGATCCTGGAAAATGCCCAATGCCATATCCCATCTATCCTGAGTGGATCCCCCAGGAAGAGCTGGAGGACACAACTGTGGAGAAGGACCCTCTTCCTCCCTTGCTTAGCTGGCTACCACAGCGACCTGTCCAGAAATGAAGGGATGCTGGTATCTTTATGTCTGTGTGAGTTTGCTCTGACCTGAATGTGTTGAAGTACTTTGTCCCTGACTGTTTGTTTCTCCTCAGGGCTGTAGCCGGGCATGGACAGCAGGTTGTGGATGTAGCTGAAGATCTCCCCCTGAGAGAGAGAGAGAAAGAGAGAGAGAGAGAGAGAGAGAGAGAGAGAGAGAGAGAGAGAGAGAGAGAGAGAGAGAGAGAGAGAGAGACACACACAGACATGAAATGCTTTATTTGATTCCGCCAATTACATATTAATAGTCAACAGGACACAAATATTGACCGAGGTTTTTTCCTAAGCCTGACAATCATAACTCGCTAGTTCCTGTTTGTGGTTTGAGTAGTATTGACCAATCACCTTTGAGCAGGTTCAATGCAGGCAAAAGAGGCCGAAAGCATTGGCTGAAATGCAATCTGGGAATCCACTGTCTTTCATCTGACTACGAGTTAGATTTGTATTGGTTTTAAATGATCTTGTAAACTGGCTACTTGTGAAACAACCTTTTCGTTTACGTTGTCCCTCAACTACAACTCCAGTATCACATCTCAAGTTGCTAATCGGACTGTAAACAACTAGCAATGCACAGCCAAGACCAATAGCCTTTGGGTCCATCGATTGCATACATGAGAATTAAAACATTCAAAATGAATAAATATCAACCAAATACATGTAATGTTTGATAAATATGAAATGTATTACTATATTACCTTTCTGAGGGAGTCTCTCAGGTAGCAGTCAATAATTCTGTCATACAAATGTTTCTTCTCATAGAGAAATTCACAGATTTGGTAGCTAATGGGTAAGAAAGGGAGACATAAAGACATGTAGTAATAATTACAATAATAATAATGACATTAACTTACAACTACTATAAGTTATTTATATTATATATATATATATATATATATATATATATATATATATATATACACACACACACACACACACACACAGCGGGTAAAATAAGTATTGAACACGTCACCATTTTTCTCAGTAAATATATTTCTAAAGGTGCTATTGACATGAAATTTTCACCAGATGTCGGTAACAACCCAAGTAATCCATACATACAAACAAAACAAAACAAATAAGTTCAGAATTTAAGTTTTGTGTAATAAAATGGAATGACACAGGGGAAAAGTATTGAACACGCTAACTGAAATTTATTTAATACTTGGTACAAAAGCCTTTGTTGGTAATGACAGCTTCAAGACGCCTCCTGTATGGAGAAACTAGTCACATGCATTGCTCAGGTGTGATTTTGGCCCATTCTTCCACACAAACAGTCTTCAAATCTTGAAGGTTCCGTGGGCCTCTTCTATGAACTCTGATCTTTAGTTCTTTCCATAGATTTTCTATTGGATTCAAGTCAGATGATTGGCTGGGCCATTCTAGCAGCTTTATTTTCTTTCTCTGAAACCAGTTGAGAGTTTCCTTGGCTGTGTGTTTGGGATCATTGTCTTGCTGAAATGTCCACCCTCGTTTGAAGAATGTCTCGGTACATTTTTCCATTCATCCTTCCTTCAATTACAGGAAGTTTGCCAGTGTTCCCACCTCCAAACTTCACTGTTGGTCTGGTGTTTTTGGGGTGATGTGCAGTGCCTTTTGACCTCCAAATATGGTGTGTATTATGGCATCCAAGGAGTTTTTGGTCTCATCTGACCAGACTATATTCTCCCAGTATTTCACAGGCTTGTCTAAATGTTGTGCAGCAAACTTTAAACGAGCTTCAACATGCTTTTTCTTCAGCAATGGAGTCTTGTGTGGTGAGCGTGCATACAGGCCACGGCGGTTGAGTGCATTACTTATTGTTTTCTTTGAAACAATTGTACCTGCTAATTCCAGGTCTTTCTGAAGCTCTCCACAAGTGGTCCTTGGCTCTTGGACAACTCTTCTGCTAATTATTTTCACTGAAATCTTGCGAGGAGCACCTGGTCGTGGCCGGTTCATGGTGAAATGATGTTCTTTCCACTTCCGGATTATGGCCCCAACAGTGCTCACTGGAACATTCAGAAGTTTAGAAATCCTTCTGTAACCAATGCCATCAGTATGTTTTACAACAATAAGGTTGTGAAGGTCTTGAGAGAGCTCTTTGCTTTTACCCATCATGAGATATTTCTAGTGACACCTTGGTAATGAGACACCTTTTTATAGGCCATCAGTTGGGACTGAACCAGCTGATATTAATTTCCACTGACAAGGGGCAGGATTGCTGCTTTTTTTTTTTCCTGTGTCATTCCATTTTATTACACAAAACTTAATTTCTGAACTTATTTGTTTGGTTTTCTTTGTATGTATGGATTACTTGGGTTGTTACCGACATCTGGTAGAAATGTCATGTCAATAGCACCTTCAGAAATATATTTACTGAGAAAAATACTGTTCAATACTTATTTTACCCGCTGTATATAGACAGACATCGTTAGAGACTAGCTGGTGATTAAAGTGAAATGTAGAGAAAAAAGAGATTTGTTGTTTTCACTTTTGTGAAGCACAATCAAGGGAATATGGGAGCTACAGTACAAGTTGGACCAAGTGAAAACTATGCAAAGGTAGACGATGGTCAGATACTCACAACTTGGCCTTCTCTGCCAGAGCCAACAGCCTTCCTTCATTAAACTGGACCACACCCCCAACCTGCAGCAGCTCCAGCAGAACCTACAAACAGGTCCCAAAAAAGACCAGTGACATGACAAGATGACATCGTCTAAAATAACAAAAAGACTGCAGATATGAATGTAGGTGTGTGCTTGGGAGAGAGCGAGAGAGAGAGAGGGCGAGAGAGAGAGTGAGAGAGAGAGCTAACCTGCTGCCTCTCAGTGTGTCTGGAGTCATCGTCTGGGCAACACAGGAACTCCAGAACCTGGGAAGAGCAAAGATGTGGATGTAGCCCTCTTTCATAAATACTTTCTGTTTTGAGTCGTTAGCTATGGATAAGCATTAAGGTTTGTTTGAGATACCCGAATAGAACATTTAATAGTCATGGCATGAATACAATGAATTTTTATACTAAACAATATCAATGGAAATCTATTTTATATTATAAACTATTTTATATTATAAACTATAAAGCTTGTGTTAAATAAGATTCTATCATTTAACCATTTTTTATCTTTTTTTTGGTTTTATGGGTAAAGCAATGTGACAAAAAAAAACAGTGACATAAACATGGAAGATAATTGAAACATTTGACAAAGAGGAAAACAATAAATTGGAACTGTTGCGGTAGCCACCAAAAACGGCCGAGTCACACCACACCCCATCTTTCTAAAATTGATTCATCAACAAATGAATTGACTTATTAAATTGGAGATTAAACAATTGCGAAGAACACTGTCAAATGGTGGCATTGCTGTGTGCTGCAGGTGAACTTTGATGTTATCTAACACCTTAATTTCTGAAGAACGAGAAGCAAGATCAGCAGTACAGCATCTTCTCGACATGACGGCCGAAAAATAAAAAAGCTCTTGCTCGGAGTTTCAGCTCCGTCTCTCTTTTTTGTTGTTTGAGGGCCAAACTAGCCGGAAGGAGTTTTACATCACTTCTGTAACATTATGACCTCATAAAGTTATGGAAGTGAAGGAGAGAATTCAATGGAGCCGTTTCAGGCAGCTCAGGAGCAGTGTTTCTGAGGGGGAGGGTAACTCCTTTTAGGCGTGGACAGGTTTTACACTCTATGGACCTTTTACATGTCCAAAGATACATATAACACACTAAAGAAGAGGGAAAAAGTGAAAAAGCATAATAGTGCCACCTCTAACACTTGAAAATGAAAATTTTATTTAAAAGGGCCAAAACTCAAAATCTGAATTATAATATTTTCCAAAGGTGGTATTTAGCACAGAATGACAACTGAGTGTCTCAGTATTTGGAGGCCATCTTGATCCATGGCCATGATTGATTAATGCCGGGCAATTGTGAAGGTGGATGAAGTGCCCTCGTTACCTGTAGCTGGAGGGATTCTGCTACTAGCTAACGATTTGGCTGGCCAAACATTTTTTTACGCACCTGTATTGTCAAGCCCCCCCATCTACTGTGAAAAACCTTGTGATTGCAGAAAGGTCTCTGTGAGCATCCACCAACTGTTTTTCTGCCTGTGTTTGCCATAGGAGATGGCCAGTTGTGAACAGCAGAGGGACCATTTGCCTCAACGATCTAATCATATCACTACATTTAAAAATAAAAATAATATTCATGTATTCATTTTCCCGTCCCTTGTGCACCTATACAGTAACTTTGCCTGCACTGAATATACAAGCAGTATAAGTATCACAATACTATAATCTATAATAAAACACTGGAGGTGTGGGGGATCTGATTGGTTACCTGATCAAAGAGTTTCCTGTTCACAAAAAGTGTGTTGTCTGGCTTGGCCAACTGGCGAGCCAAAAATGTGAAGAGCCCGCCAACCTGGGATGGAGTAAAGTCTGGGTTGTCCACCATCACCTAGGTAACCAGAAAGGCGTATTTATGTTCAAAACAAAGAAAAGGAAAAACTGTTACAGTATTAAATGACATTAATAGTACAAATCTTAAACCATCCATCAAACCATTTTGTCTTGGATATGAGCCCTTCAAATGAGCTAAATGCTGTCCTAGTGTGTTGTTGGGTTTAGAAAATACAGGAATTTTGTGTAATAAAATGAATACTCTATCACCAACCAAGTTTGTGCTGTTAATGGTTCTGTTTCAGAAAAGGACAAGATTACTTTATGCCCCATGCTGTCTTTTATATCAACACCAATGTAATACAAAGACAACAGAACAGGGAATGCTTTTTGTGATTTTACCTGAAGTAAGATGTCCACTGTCCTCTGCTGGTACTCAAGGGCCTGCTTATCATTCTTAAAGTCTTCAAATGTCTAGAAGGAAGTAAGAACCAAATCTTAAATTAGTGAAAAAGAACTAAAAGCTAAATGAAGCGTTTTGTTCACCAGCTAGTCACTAACTGTGTCTGCAGTTTGGTAATGAGCAGGGAGCTTACAGGCGCTATAATTAAAAATGTTCATTGGCCGTGACAAGGAACAAATGCAGCACAGACTACACTGTAGCCTATATACAAAGTTATATCATTTTCTTAAGTTATATATTTCTGCTGAATCATATGGTTATTGATTAAGGCAGTGGTTCCGAAACAGCCTTCATTGTGCCCCCATGTCATATCTCCTTAGTTTGGGAATTACTGGACCAGTATTATTGCCATGAGACACAAGACAAATGACTGGAGTATGGGTACTAAAATTGCAATAAATATTCAGGCCAATGTATCCAGATTGAAGCTGTGCTTTACAAATATAATTTAATTAATCAGTAGGACTTTAAGTGTTGGAAGGCCAGGGTGGTACTACAATGGAACTTCTACAGATTAATGGCATTCTATAAGGTATCCAAGATGCAGTCATCCAGTCTTTCAACATGGTTAACACACATTTATCAGCATGACAAGAGTTTAAATGAAATTAAGAAATCTCACCATAGCCAGGACATTGAGGAACTCCCGGGTATCAAAGTGGAGGAGTGTACGAATAAACGGGAAAACCTCCTCCTCCTCCAACAAGTCGGCTGAATGGAGACGGATAAGGAACTCAAACACCTGACAAAAACACAGAAACAAGCATATAATAAAGGCTTGTGTCATTCTTCAGATGAAACAATAGGAGTGTTATTCCTGACCTCACCACCCCACCACCCTCCAAACACATGCCCCATGTATCGCATAAGGCTGTAACCACACATTTTGGTGGAGTATAATAATAATGCAGTGAGCTCTTATTTTGAAGGCACATGCTTTTAGCACAAACAGAAAGAGTCAATGTGATGTCAGTAGCATTACAACAACAAAGATTGTCTGTTTTTACACATACTGTTCTATGTTTAAAATTAAATTGTACTGTAACAACTTCATAATAACAGTAACTAGGAAACAGGATTTAAAGTAGTTGAGTTACATGCTGCCAATATTAGATTTGTTTAAAAAAGAAGTTTTGGCACAAATACTGATCCAGTGTATCGAATCAGGTGAAAATACTCACTTTTTAAAACATATTTAATCATTCATTAGGGCTAAGAAATAAATTCTGTTGCACGTCCACACTGCAACATTGTAGTTGCAGTGTGTACTAGTAGTTGTTAATCCTGAAGACCCTTGCAGAAATGTAAGTACAGGAGAGAACAAACACACACACACACACACGCTTAATATTTGTCAATCAATTAGTATGTACACACCTGGTTCTTGACTTGAACCACAAGATCTTCAGGGATGTCTCCAAGTGGATATGCCCTTCCTGCAAGACAGCAACTGTACACATACACAAACACAGACACAGACACACACACAAAAGCATTTTACCACAAGTGCACTTCTGAATGTATAGAGTACCCCTACACAGGCTGTGCCATCGGTATATGAATGTAAGGTTGCACCTTGCATGGTAGCCCCTGAGTGTGTGAATGGGTGAATGTTGACACATGTACTGTTAAAGCGCTTTGAGTGGTTGGAAGACTCAAAATACCCTATACCAGTACAGTCCATTTACCATTTTTACCATTCATGAACTTACCTTATGTACACCAGAAGTTTGTTTCCCATCACCACTTCCTCATCTGTTCCAGATAAAAAAAGAGCGGAGTTAAAGGTTTTAATGTGCTTTTTAAACTTAAATACTATTGAGGTGCTTTAAATAGTTGGTGCTATGAACTCTTGGGCGTGTGGTTTCAAGCCTTACCCTTTAGGCTCCTCCCCGCTCTAAGTGGTGGGCCAATCACTGCAAAGAGTTTCTGAAATACAAGCAGGGAGTTAACAATTATTAATAATTATGGCTCTGACCTGAAGTATAATTCCTGTTGAACTGCTCCTGTTGACTAAATACATTAAGTGAATATATTGTACGAGCAATCAAAAGCATATGGGGAGCTCATAAGAAGGTGGAGACACCAACACTGAACTTTTGGTAGAAAAAAATAAAACTAAAGGCTGCAAATGGGTAAGAGTCCAAAAAGATCAAAGGTCAACCATGTTATTCATTGGATTTATCTGTTGTGAAGCTTTCTAGCCTAGAAAGCTGATTGGGAACATTAAGACTAAACTTACTTAAACTTTTATCGAAGCAAGAAAAGCACGATTTAAGAAAAACGCTTTGCAAAGTCAAGACAAAGTGGAAACTAGAATTAAAACACATTAGCTTTCAACTCATTACGTTTTTCAGTTTCTAGAAGCAGCCTTTGCTTCTCAAATCGTAGGAAATAAGGAAACCTTAACCTAAACTTGGGTCCCCAGTCCAAGTCCAACTGAAATCAAACTTTGATTAAGACACTTCATTTAGCAAAGGAGTTACACTCTGACATGATGAAACAACATTTCGGTGGAGCTCTTACCTCCATAGGTGTAATGTAGTCATTCATGCCGCTGTTGAAAACGTAAATCATTGCATCATAGAGTTGGTTCTCCCAACACACTTGAACCACCTTTAAACAGACAGAAGACCTTTACTGAAAATTATACCAGTGGAAATGTGGTAGGTAATTACTTATTTTAGCTGACTGATTTTGGCTGATAGCTGTGGTTGGCATTATTTACACTCCATACAGTCCTTGCTGTACATCAACACACACCTGCTGTATGTCAAGGCTTGTCACATCCAGATGGACAATGCATCTCTCCAGGCTGTCCATCATACCATTGCCATGGTAATGGGCCAGGAGGTCCCTCATGATGGGCGTGGTGAGGTGACCAAGACGGTCCGCAACAATGTACGACTCTAGTGACTCCAGAAAGACGCCCTTAGCAACCATGTTCTCCACCAACTGAGCATACAACTGGTTGAACATCAGGTCACTGCACACATACACACACACACAGGGGAAAAAACTTTTACTTCTTGTCTGTTCTTTGTCGTCACACTGACATTCAAAGGGAAATGATTAGGATAATTAATAATCATATTTCACTATGTTTCACTCAGATTTCATTGAGGAACTGCTCAAATGAGTATGCAGCTAAATAAGGGGAAAACCCTGCATTGAAGTGCTGACACACACACATCAGCATGGCTATCAATGATCTTGTACAAATCTACAGATCACTTCCTTGAAAGTTGATGATCAGCAAAAAGAGTTAACAGTAGTTTATTTTTTTGGATAATATTAAAATCACAGAACTACTACTTTGGTGTTCTTATTCAAACAACATTTGAACAGCACCAAAGCCCACTTCACTTGTTTAGGTTGATGTGAAACGGTCTCAGTGAAATGTGGTGTGGTTACTTTTTGGTTGGGCCACACCCTCTGTCATTATTCATAAAATGACATTGAGTATAATTCTTTGATGATTATAATCAGTGTCTCTTTGGTGAGCTCTTTGTGACACCAAAAAAAAAGACACACAAACACATCAGGTTCAATAAAGTGCTGCGTAACTTCATTTGAGGAAACGTGATTTGATGGTACTCTGCAGGTCCATTTGGCACTGACCATGAAGAATAACATCACACCTGCCCAATGAAGGAGCGACCCTACAGCCCTGTTTACTCCTCCTGGTTGTGTGTAATGAACTATTACTTAAAATCAACATTGTGGACTTGTTTTTATAACCTAATAAACCAAGCTACAGCTGCAAAAGGAGCTTTAACTTGTAGTAACAATGGTGCATCCATCCAAATACATGTTGCTGCAACCTCTGTCAAAAACTCGTTATGAAATTTGAGTAAGATCCTTTCCAAAGTGTCAGGCATGTATATGTGATCCTGTGTCGTAGCCCTTTCATACTAGGCTTCGAAACATTTAGCAAATCAGCTGTATTCTTGTTCATCTGCTATCAGCTACAATCAGCTACTTCCTGCCACTCCATGCCTCTACACTAGAGTGAATGTTTGAATGTATGTGCCTATGAATGCATATATACTTACGTCCTCTTTAGCAGCAGGCAGTAATTCACCAGGACTGGAACCACATCCTGAACACAGAGAGAGAGAGAGCGAGCGAGAGAAAGAGAGATAGAGAGATGGGGAAAATGTGAAACATTCAATAAATTAAGGAACATTTACTATGACAAAATTATGACATGAGTTCAACAAGTTCCACACAACGTTGCTGACCAATATGTATCAACATGCCTCAACCTGAGAGACAATGAAACATTGAATGAGAGACAGACACACACACACACACTAACACCAACATTTGTATTTATTACAATTCTCATCAAATCCTGACAGCAATCAATAAATCAAAGTCAGACAATGGAAAGAAAGAAATTCAGAGTCCGTGACTGTAACAGGACTGTAATAGGCCTGTCCAATCACCTCATTCGGGCAGAATGACGGAATACCTCCCTGCGTTGTTAACGCTCATAATGATCATTTTGTGGGAGTGTCTTTGAAAGGGAGACCTGAAGGGACAGGTTGTCAGTGTTGTCCGTATTTGCATTGTTTGCTACTTTATATTTCTTATCCACTGCATTTCAGAAGGAAATACTGGATTTTTTACTCCATTTTGTTTATGTAATCAGGCTTATTAGTAATTAGTATTTTGAAAATACTCATACGCATTGCTATATATTAAACCGGTGGTTTCCAAACTGTCTGGCTATTGATCCCTTATAATGCAAATTAAGGAACAATCTGCAATTATTGTACTATATTTGAATGGAAAGCTTATCGGTGTAAATACATGGGGCACAACAGAATGAATCAGATGTTGGGATGAAATGGTGCAATATATCAAATACAGATTGGACCTTGAAGCCCAATATGTAAAATGGGTTATTACAATATGTCAAAAAAACTAATTTGCTATCAAAAGTTTCCACTAAACTCTTGCAACCTGCATTAAATGTAATAAGTTGTTAAAATGTTTATATTTTTGGAAGGTTATTACATTATCTGTAGTAATTACATAATGAGTTTCTAAAGAGGTTGACAAAATTGTAGGAACTATTTCAGCCACTGAAAAATCTATAGCACATAATTCCTTGCAAAACAAGATCAAAATGTTAAATTTCTGTTTGTTTAAAGATTAAACAAGTGACATACAAAGTGTTAATTAGTAAAAGTAATCTTGTACTTCCTACAATGTTGATATATTCAAAGACAAAGCTGGATTGTTTGAAGCATTGTCTCCCATGATGTTTAAATTTAAGCAATTTGCCAACCTGCCCCACTGCTGTGGCAGACTGGACCATGTATGGTGTGTTTTTTAATGCATGTCAGCTTACGTGGAAATGCTGCTCCATCACTTGGATCTTGCCTTGTTCTGGACACTTCTTCAAAGCATGCTCTGCAAACTGGAAAAAGATCTCTACCATCTGCACACAAAGGGAGTGTTACAGGTTCAAGAGGAGCACAGGAATGTTGGAGTTCAATGTCACACTTTAATTTAGCGGGCAGTGGTTTTCTGTTCTTACCTTGTCACCTACAACTCCCTTCCTTTTCATTGGATCTCCAAACAGGCCTGGAATAAACACGTCACACATTATTATTGTTTTTTCTGATGTCACCCTGGGTTTTCTGAGAAGCCGTTGTGCAGCTTAAAGTGGGTGGCTCCAACCATATTGGTAGTGATGAAAAAAAAAAAAATTGGCAAACAGGTGGAAGGAGCTGAGGCGGCCCGGGTGATGCAACAGAGGAGACATTTAGCAGCTAGCGACAATATGGCTACCACCTGTCACTCAATCAAACAAGCTCTTAACTATGCATAACTTTAAGCCTTAATATAATTGAAACGGGTGAGTTATTAGAAATAACCCCAGCCTATCTTTCATGAATGGGGTTATCAGCTAAAGAGTCCAAAACATTTTTTTTTTTACCCCACTCTTAACTTGTTTATATTGCTGTAAACATGGGGTTCTATGTGAATTGAGCCAGTCTCAAGTGGTTATTTCATGACCTGTAGTTGTTTGCACTTCTGCATTGTCTTAATTTCTCAGCACCAGAGGTTGGCTATCACATGACTGAGGTTCCACATTTAAGAGAAGATTCACAGACCTTTACAGTCTTACAGTAAAACAAGAGGCCGACTTCACACCATTCCTGTCAGCTACTCCCATCAGGTAGCCACTTCAAAACAGAGCTTACAAAAACTCTTACATTCCTTTTGCAATATTAATTTCAAACAAGGCAAAACAGACTGTCACCATACATTTTAATGCAGCTTTGCACAACAGCTCTCAATTATGTAATTGTGTTTTAATGGAAGTTTATTTCTTTCATGAGTGTGTCTTTGTGATCAGTCAATAGAAGAGGAACCAGCAGTGATGAACAAAAATGAGCTACAGGCTGTTGGATGTGTGACATGCGTTACACCCACCGACCACAGCTTTAGCAGTTCCCTCGTGGAAGGACCAGGCCAGAGAGAGAGCCTCAACAAAATACTCCTGCTTCAGCAGGCAGTCTATACGCTGGACACACAGACAGAGGCAAAGATGTAAAACCAAATTCAAACCAAATTTTATCTAGTTTATAATTATGTGCTAGTTTCTGCAAATGTTACTCCAGTAGTGAGTTATTTGCAACATGAAATCGCTGCAGGTGACGTGGTGTCATGCACTACCAAGTAAGTCTGTAGTCTATTATTTGTCACAAAAACTTTTCGCTATTAACCAACCAGGCTATCATTGTCAAGGCTATCATTGTCAGTCAAAATTCACAGAAGCAATTATGAAACTTGTGTGTGCATGGATAAATACTTAGTGTCTGATCGGTATAACAAAGCTGGATTGATTTTAGCATAAGGTCGCAACAAAGAAATGTGAAAAAAATCTAATATAAATATAAATACCTCTCTCCAATTCCTTAGAGCCATAATGTGAGCTGACTGCAAGACAAGAGAATAAACCATTATGAAAACCCAACTGCAGGCTCAAGCAAGAGTCACTTTTAATTTTCACACAAAATCTTATCATGTGTGACAAAAAACAAGACATATTTCTGAGTCGACATTATCAAAAGCTATATAAATGCTATTAGATACATGTATTTTGCATCTAGTGTAATAAGTTTTATTGCATTACGCAATGTTTACATTTAAATTCTGAACATATATTGTAACTAGTATCAAATGACTCAATTTTGTTCATTAATAGTATTACGAGTGCCTTTGTAAAATTCTCCAATGATGTATTCTCATTTGAGACATATATGCAGTATTCTGGTTTAACTTGTGTATTCACAGTCGTCATCTGTGTCGGTCTGTTAGCATATCATTATTTAACTATGTGAGAGTAGGGTAGGCCACACTGATGTATTTTAGGGCCTTTACTTTCCTCTGTTTTTATCAATGAATACATTTGAAACACATCATTTAGGAGACATTTAGCATTTAGACACACTGGTTGTTCTCTGTTTTCAAATGCATTTACTTAATTTATCCTTTATACTTAAAACAGCTATTAGTTCCATTAGCTACCCACACTCACTTAGACATACTCAACACAGCTTTTACCATTGTGCCAAGAATCTTTAAAGACATTTGGAGATCGGCTTTTAAGTTTAAAGCACCATCAGACAGGAATAGTCTCCCTAACTCAATCGGATCGGTTACATGTCTGTTAACATCATGTACTTGTACTTGTTTTTGATTACATTAAAATTTTGGGCAATATAAATAAATTAAATTCAATTGGATTGGATAAACATTTATACTGTGTATGACAGTGTAGGGCCCGGATGAGCCCTTATTTACTCCTGCCATGTTTCATCATTTTGATTTAGTCTGTGGAATTCTCTGTCATAGATGGTACTGCATATATTAGAGTCAAGTCAAGTGACAATGGCCTAGATTAAACCAGATATTGACAGTCCGTGAAAAATGCAAGCAAGAACCAGCCAATAATACCATATATATGGCTTTCCTCTGTATTCTACCTAGGATTCTATCTTCCATTCTCCCACTATAGAATTTGGCTCAGTGATAAAACTTTGGCTCAGTCTGTTATTTTTGTTATCATTTTCGTAATAACTTTTATTTTGGTATACTTTATCATACTCCCAGAGTTGTTTTTTTTTTTACTACATGCCACAGCTGTTACACACATACAACACAGTACCTTGGTACCCAAATAGACAATCTGTCCTGCGTAGCTCGAGACTGACTGGTAGCAGGCCTTTTCTCCGACCAAAGCCTAGAAAACAGACACTCTGTTAGACAGACACAGACAGAAGAAATGTATGGATCAAATGTCAGTATCTTATAAAGAGAGAAATGGATGGATCCCGACTTTGTTGCAGAGGCAGCTAAAACATAATTTGACAGTGGACTTAAAGGAGGACTTTGCACAGGTCCGTTTACAGTTTTTGGAAAGTACTACTTTATATGTGAAAAAACTGTTCTAGAGAGCCTTGTGCCTTCAGGCTTAGGGTTACTCTCATTCCAATTTCTCTTAGACCATCAGACTTGAGATTTGATATGGATGGATTTTACCTTGTGGGAAATTTTCAACAGCTTTTTCTGCTCTAGTCCAGGCATGTTCTCAGGTTAGTGATGCAACGGATGATAAAACCCACAGTTGGGATCGTATCACTGATCAGACTCACAGATCTGATCAGCACAAAAGAAAAAAGAGATCCCTGATCACGTTTTTATGCCACCGATACTAATTGCCAATCATTGATGATCCATATTTTCAGATACAGATCCCTTTGTTGTTTGATTATAACAGCTGGTCTGCAAGGCTCCAGACTATTTATTTTTTGCAACCATCCCAAAAAACATTTGAACTCTTTGAAACTCAGTAAACCATCAAAAATTTAAATTTTTATCCTTTTACTTTGTTATAGTCATCTATAGTGTTTTATTTTCTTAATAGAAACACACAATTCAAATGATAAGGAAATAAAATATTGTATTTTTATGGATTAAAACAAATCTTTTTTTCTCTCTAGTTTTAATGATGTATTATAATCTTCTTAGAGCTAGTGTTAGGAAGTTAAACAGCTCATAATTCATTTTTAATATATTTTATGTTGTTCTGAAAACATCTCCTTCAAACTACTGGATTTTTTCAAGTTTGTTACCACAACTACATTTAAGAGATTACATCTGAACACATCATGATAACGTTATAATTTACCTTCGCCCAATTCTTATTCTAACTGAACAGAGCCTAGAAGCATCATAAACTAAACTGTGTACATAAACCGCGGTTCACATGCGTGCTGGACCGTTAGGGGGGATCCATACAGTCATGGATCGACAATGGCCCGTTACACCTCTATCTTAGGTTGATGATTCGACAACATGTTCTAATAATGCTTGCCAGACTGCTCTGTGCTCTGGATATTTCTACATCTAAAACCAGGTCCTTCCCTGGATCAATAATTGTATCCCACCCTCACAGGTTCTTCCTTAAGGGCTAGGTTCTGCCCAGAATCATTTACATCTGAAGGAACCTTTTTTTAAAGAGAAAGGGGTTTTCAAGGGTTCTTTTGAAAAAAGTTCTGGTTGGAACCATTACACCACAGAAAGGTTGTCTGTAGGTCCTCTTATAGAGGGTTTTGGGTTTAACCATTCACAGATGGTTCTGAGTAAAAGTTATTATGTGGGGTTCTTGTTAGAACCCTCTGAAAGGGTTCCAGGTGGAACAAGCAAAAGAGCCCAATATGGTTCTATTTAGCACATTTATTTTGTTAGAGTGTATAAAAACTGCAACGTAGTGAGAGCTTTTATTCCGATACTGTGCTCATATCCTTGTACTCATAAAACTACTCAGATACAACTGCAACCGATGCCACTACAGCAACGTAAAGCCAGCTGCAGTGTATGCGCAGGCATCAGGTTGGGCAGTCCCACTAAGTCTCCACCATATCATCAGTTTAGCTGTGAGGTTGTCAGCTGAGTTTCTGCCTGGCTCTCTGTAATGGTTTCCACCAGTGCATTTCAAGCAGCTGTCAGCAGTAAAGTTACAGCTGTGAGTATAGCAGTGCAGTGTGTGTGATTAATTGTCTAATGGTAAAATGTCAACAACAGCTTCATGTTGTACATTATATTTGTTAAAGCCAGAAAGTGAGGAACATTTAATAAAAATAAAACATGTTTCTAAGCTATTTTTTAGAACAGTAATAGTACTATTAAGTACTCATATCGCGACTCTGCAATGGCAAGTACCCAAATGTAAGTCGTTATACTTTATGTGAAAAAAGTGGTGTTGGCATACATACCTATTTTTTTAACCTATTCTTACCCTCAAATCCAATGCATTAGTCCTATAGTTATAAATTGAAGACAGCTATAGAACATTAATTGTGAATTGACCCCTGACCCGATAAATGTGAAGTTTGACCTCTGATCCTGTTCCCCACCAGCTAACCCCTCACCAGAGCCTGGGAGACATTCCCTCCAGTCGCCAGCGATTTGAAATGTCGGCTGTTATAGACCAGTTGCACCTGCTCCAAGTCTAGAGTCTCCAAAATCTCCTGACTGGGCCGGTCCACGACCTGCAGTTTTTCATGGCTGTCTACCAGAACCAGCGTACGACTGTTAATCCACTGCAGAGACATGGAGACAGGAGGAGAACTTTTGTGTCATTCACTTACAATTAATAAAAAATTGCCTTGATTCAAATTATACCCGGGTATAGTTAGGTACTTACACTCAGGCTAATGATGTCACAGCTTAAGTGGAGTTGTTTCTGTTTAATGACATGGATGGTCCCCGTTTCCTCCTTCTTTACCTGAACAAACAACCGTAGCACAGAGGAGAACATTAAAACAAAAAAAAAATGTTGCCCACTGACTATTACTCTTAGAAAACTCTTTTGAAGCACTTTATCGTGTAGAAACCTGGGAAACATATTGTTACATCTACTACACAAATCTTACAACCTGACCTATCAGGCTCTTATTTGGGCCTTCAAATCAGTTTGTTTTAGTTAACTGGCCAAAACAACTCATCCCCTCCCTGATGATGTCTTTGTCCATGAAAAAATGCAGATGCATCTTATTTTTTGTACCATTAATATCATGCAATATCATACAGTTTTAGGATCTTAAAAATAAAAGCAGGTGTGTTTATTATGGGTCTTTGTAGTAGAAGCAAAAGATTGCCCCTAATTTATATGTACAAAAAAAATAAAATTAAAATATTTGTAAACAACATCCAGGTGAATAAGTATTCTAACCCTAGCAGAAAACAAAAGAAACTGAAAAGAATGGACTTCTTTTGTGTCTATTGGGTATTTTGCTTCTTTGAAGTTAAGAGGGAGTTGAGCAGATACCAGGAGGAAGTGGACTGTGTCTCCTTTACAAAAAGCCAGGATCGGATTGACGGTCTTCTGAACAGGAACAAACTGCCAGGCCAGCTGAGGGACACTGGACGGATCAGACTGGTGAGAGACAACGCATCACTACACATCAGTAATTATTTCCTATTTAGCCTCATAAACTTGTGTTCCAAATGCTCATAGTTGTAAATAAGGCTGAATAAATACTTTCCACTGCTTTCAAACATCATTCACTTTGTTATTCACACCTGTGCTATTCCTACTGTGACATGTACAAATGTCTTCAGTGAAAAAGGCCTTTACAGTGATGGATGAGACATTTGCAGAAGAAGAAAACACTGCTGTGGCCACCAAGCCCTGGAGCGCCTTGGTGGCCGAGTGGTTACAGCAAATGGCACTTAGCTGCGAGGTTCGATTCCAGCCAGCAACTCTTGTTGCATGCCTTACCCCCTCTCTCCCCCTTCCCTGTCTACTTATAACTGCCAAACTGTCCAATAAGGAAAATAATCTGCAAAAAATCTCCTTGAGACACAAATCAAGGTTAATTACTGAACACTGAAAATATTTATAATGAGAACTAGCAGGCAGATGCTCACAGAAAACTATTGAAATAAGAGAGAGGCTTGTTTGTGTGAACACTTCTCTATTGTGCTTTGTTCCAGTGATGGTAGACAGCAAGAAAATATCAAAACAACTTAAATTTGTATTCCTGCACAAAATACATAAATTCAAGCACTTTCAAATAACCATCTCCATTTATGTCTATTTTCAACAAAAATTCAAGGACTTAATTTTTCCTGAAATTCACAAAATTACAAATTTTAAGGACTTCATTGACTCATGGGGCTCAACATGCAGACTAACATACAGACCTTGCTGTAGGGAAAAGTCATCCAGACTTTCAGCGAGGGCTTTAGTCCAATGACCAGAATCTGGTGAAAGAAAAGCAAAAGGCAGAACACCACAAACTTTACACACAGTTGAGTGAATAAGCAGAGGATGGTGGATACTGTGTTGGGAGGATTGTGCAGCGGGACATCATACTTGCTTCTCAACAAAAAACATGGGGCTAGTGCCTCACAGGCCCTGTCCAAGTGTGATCTGATCACAGCTTCTCAACAAAAAAAAGTTTAATGAATATTTATTCAGAGCAGAAACTAAAGATCAATGTATTATGAGACTGTTTAAGATTTATTCATTTTGTTTATTTAATATCCTCCTAATATGTTGTTGAAACTTCTGAATGCACAATTTTTAAAAGCAGCAGCACAGCTGAGAACGCCACTGTGTTTGCACACCTTAGTGAGAGAGGCCATAGCCAGCAGAGAGTAGTGTGTGATGGGATGGTCTCTGAAGTCTGGAGGAGCAAGCAGTGGTTCAATACAGCAGACCTCCCCTTTAGAACCACTGAAGAGACATCGAGAGTCACAGGACCGCATACCCATCACCCTCCTGAGAATAAAGAGAGTCGGACAGGGATTGTAATCATGATCGGTGCATGTGACGGTGTACATGGTCCTCACACAAGGGCCGAGCTCCTATTGCACTCTGCTCGAAACAATGTGACATTTATGGATGTGTGCGTGTGACAGGGAACGTTTGTGTTTTTCTCAGATGCTGCTGTGTTGTGTCCTGTCTTTTGATGATGTTGTTATGCATGACTGCAATTCTGTTGATCGTTTGGATAATCAACATGTGATGCAAGACAAAGAAAACGTATATTATCTTTCATCTTACCTGAGATACGATTAGAGGTACAACATATGAGATTGGGAGCATTCCAATTGCCTCTCAATGTTTCTGTAGAATTTCAGTATATTGCTGGCAACCGCTGCCAGCACTTTACTGTTAATACTGTTTGCTGATAACATTGTTAATTCATTGGCTCCTCGGTAAGCTATCTGATAGTGTTTTACAGCCTACATTACATTAAGGGCAACACACATTTCCCTTATCTGTGGCTCAGTGGAGAGCAGGGTCATCCTCCAATCAGAGGATCGGCGGTTCGATCCCTGGCTCTGGCAGTCACACGTCGACACGTCGAGCCCGTCCTTGGGCAGGACTATTAACCCTGAGTTGCTCCCGAAGGCTAAGCCATCGGTGTGTGAATGGTGTATTAATGATTAGATAGATCCTGATGGGCAGGCGGCACTTTACATGATGGTGTGAATGGGTGTGAGTGGGTGAATGATTAATAATGTGAAAAGGGCTTTGAGAGGTCGGAAGACTAGGAAAAAAAGCGCTATACAAGTACAGTCCATTTACCATTTACATTGATATATATGCCTTGGATGCTGTTACATTCCGCATACAGCCAGAATAAGATGTTAATTTTCAAATTTTACCATGAACTTTTGCTCCATCTCACTATGTTAACCTTACAACACTGAGCTTAGCCATGGCAGTACCTACCGTTGAGATAACCAAGGTCTGGACCACGATATTTTCTCCGAGGCCTTTATAGAAATTCTCTTTGTAGTAAAAATATAATAAAAATGAATAACTTAACAAAGATATAGTATAGATTGCTCTTCTGATCACGGTCATTGCTAGTGTGTGTGTCATGGTGTGTGTAGGTGGTGCAGGGCAAGATCTTGTTGGTACCCCAAAATCTTTACTTAACACAGTGGTTCTTAGATGACTTCAGCAGCTTGAAGAAACTGGACAGTCAGCTGATTCCATGCAACGCTTGTTTCAAATAACTAGAGAAGTTTAGTAGTGGACTGCTTGTAGTTCAATGCCATTTATCCCGATAAACAAATCATCTGACAATAGATAGTTCCTGGTCCCACTACTTTAAACAGTGGCCATCCATCACGATGCAGGCAAGTTCATTTCCCTTACCCCCTCATATTTTTATTGCAATTGCAAATTTATCCCAGCAAAGGCCGATGACAATTACATCTAGATTTCGATTGACCGTGTGTTTACTTTCTTCAGTGAGACACAAATAAAAAAACTAAACTCAGCTATGGGAAGGGAAGAGACACGGGACAAGATTTTCAAATTCAAATTACCACAGAATATATATGTTGTTTGGTTTATACAGCTGACCCTATTGGGACACATAATAATTATATATAATAATATACTGTTATTGTATAGCCATATCATTGTCTGACACACATTTTGCTTATGGTTATGGTAATAGTAAATGGACTGTACTTGTATAGCGCTTTTCTAGTCTTCCGACCACTCAAAGCGCTTTTACATTACTAATCATTCACCCATTCACACCCATTCATACACTGATGGCACAGCCTTCGGGAGCAACTCGGGGTTAAGTGTCCTGCCCAAGGACACATGGACATGGACTGCCGGAGACAGGGATCGAACCGCCGATCCTCTGATTGGAGGACGACCCTGCCCTCCACTGAGCAACAGTCGCCCCCTAACATTCACTGTTTTAGACACATTTTTATAATTCAAATCCAAAATGATGCAAACACAAACAAAAATATGCTATAATGAAAGGTATGTATAATTTTTGGGAATTGTAAATTATACACGTTGGCAGAACAGAGACAGAGAACGGGATTGACAGAGGAAGGGGCAGTGAATACCAAGGGTGAGAGACAGCTGGAGTGTTGATTTTCTTTCCTCGAACACTTGAATCAACATTGTCAACATACATTTCCAGATGTTTTGGGATCATTATAGCCTTTCCTATATTTTTAGATTGTAGTGTGGATCTTTCAGAGCAACATTTAATCATTTAACATTTTCATGTATTGCTGCTTGACAGATCATTTTTGCTTCTTCCCATTGACATGGTTTTAAAAATAATTTTTGCTCTCCAAACATCTTAAAATGCACATTGTGATATCAGGGAAATCAACACTTTAATGGGGGTAAGCTATGGACCTAAGTATTATACCCATAGTCTACATCCAGTGAGTCAGACTAGAGCAAATCAGTCACATGCTTTGGATTTGGCAAAACCGTCGCAAGGCCTTTAAATAGAAATGGCAACCAAGAAAGTCATGGAAGTTTAAGGTTAAGGATAAGGTTTTTAAGTTATGTTACAACCCCAAAATCACAGTTTGGATGTACAAATGGATTAATACATGTCAATTGTTAAATATAGTACCTTTAAAGTAATTTACCTGAAAGCCAGCTCGAAAACCGATCCTCCACTGTCATTGCACACTGCAAGAGTTGGGTCATCTGTGAACTAAAAGACAGAAAAACTGTGAAATAATAGGATTAGGGATCCAACTCATGTAGTGTTTGTGACAAGCGAATTTGCTTTATTGTTTTGGTTGTGTATGGTGAAAGAGTGTTGTAGCCATGCTTCCCTAAAGAGAAGTGATGTGTGGCTGAAGAGTGTGTGTGTGTGTGTGTGTGTGTGTGTGTGTGTGTGTGTGTGTGTGTGTGTGTGTGTGTGTGTGTGTGTGTGTGTGTGTGTGTGTGTGTGTGTGTGTGTGTGTGTGTGTGTGTGTGTGTGTGTGTGTGTGTACCTTCACATGCAGTATAGCTGTCCCTGGAGGGTGGGCATCAGTGATTGTTCTCAGGAGCTTCCCACTGGCTAGATCCCACATTGTGATCTAATCATTCAGACAGATAGACGGACAGACAGATGGAGCAGGAAAGATTGTTCAGGACTTAGAAGAACAAGAGGGTTAAGGTGAAGACAATTGTCTATACTGTCACTTACATTGACTGAAATAAATATTAGTGTTAAGTTTGTATCTTTGATCCATATACAGTGCTGAAATGATGAGTCGTTTAATTGACAGAAAATGTATTTAATTGGGATTTATCATTTTTAATATACTATTCTTGTCATTTTCACATTTTGTTCATGACATTTGGCTTAAGCTACATTAACACAATTATGTCAATGCTTCAAATACATGGAGAAAAGGCTGTTTAATCGGGGCAAAACTCAACATACATAAAAGGCTTCATGGGATTTTGGAGAAGTGTGTGCCTCTACAAACTAAAACAGAAAAGACTGATCAGGGCCAAAGTGGATACCAATATTGTAACGCCTCAGCTATCTTCACTAACACAACCTCAGCTGCAACAATCCCTCCAACACATCATAGTAAGGAGATGCTTTAGGAGCCCAAACTCGACAAAACTGGCACATGACATTGAAAGATCGTTAGAGGTAAAAATATAACTATTTTTAGAATTTTAAAACGTTATTCTTTCAATAGTCAGTTATATAACTTGTTTGTGATTACAGCTGTGGATTGTTTTCATAATCAAGCAATCTACTCATTGCTTTTTTAATGCTTTTCTCTTCTTTTGATTCTTTCCGCTTTTGTCTTTCCCACATTCAACGTCCATGGAAAAACTTATATAATGTAATACAATTTCATGGAGTTCCACAGAGATTACTTTTGTTCCTTGAATATTGTTTATATTATATTGTGATCGCCGATCTTCTGATTGGGAAACGACCAGTTCTTTTTAACAGCCATAGCCACCCATCAAACTATCAGGTACAATTTGTTGTTTTTTACTGAGCCAAAGTCGGGTATTCATTGCTGTGGGTTTGTTTTGGGGGTTTTCGGCACGGATGATGGCAAATTTTCTGTTAACAGTCAGACTTTACATTAAAGATCTAATTTCAATGTTCTGTTTACAGTACATGTAACAGTAAACTTTGACCTACTTTTGAAAAGGGAATCTAAAGAACTACACAAAACTGACCTGCTTGTATAGTACAGTAAGCTGACAGTGTCAACAAAGAACTCCAGCAAAACCTTTTTCAGGGTTGACTGTCATGATAAAAAAAAACGTTGAAACTTTTTGACAGTAGGGGAAGCACTGTAACAAAACAACTTTTTATTTGTAAATGTAAATCAGCTGCTGTTGTCACACATTTTACAAGCAAAGCACACAACAGTGACAGCTTCTGTATTCAACACATTCTAGTGATAGGAGCGCTGGGCAGCGACTATACAGCACCCAGTAAACGGTTTGGTGCTCAGTGGTGCTGGCATCTATCCAGCTAACAATCCACACTCTGTGGGGGGACCTAAGCAGGAGGTCCCTCCAGTTCCCATGTCATGTTCATATGGACTGAGCAACTGCTGCCCCCAACTGTGCCATTGGCCAACTCACTGACAGAATAACTAGGTTTCCAAGCATGAACAAAATGTTTTGGGTGAGTTATTACCTTTTTGCAAACATGCAATAGAATTGTGACGCTCCATGAAACAATTGTGACAACTGCACTTACAGCTTACAAGAGTGCTTGAAAAAAATTATCCAAAGCAACTGAGAAAAACTGTTTAAGAAAAAAGAAGAACTATTTGTTCCAACTCTCCCGGCTAAGATGTGGCCTTTTAAGTGAATAGATAGTTTATGTTGCAGAAATAACGAATGCATTCAGTTTTGTTTGCATGTGAAATAATTTGCCTTGAAAAAGTATGTGCAAACTAGCTGCACACATTAATTTGATGAGCAATACCAAGCCAAACATTTCTTCTTCCCTGTAAGAGCTAGCCCATTGTTGTACTAGTTCAAACAAGAACCCGAAATTCAAGAACCTTAGAAACAAGAACCTGACTCACCCTCATCAGGACCACCTGCCACAGAACAAACAACATGTACTGTACTCAAACCATCAGTACAAACCCTGTCCCATTAACAGTGTCCTGTGTCCTCCCTTTGGAACATTTTGGAACTCTAATGAAGGCCCAGTCAACAAGATTGTATGTGATTGTACGTATGTGTGTCTGAGTACATACCTGTCCTTTGGCGAACCCGCAGAGAAGTCGCGAGCAATCGTGGTTGATGCTGAGGGCCGAAACAGCTCCAAACTCTGCCCCAGTTGCCTTGGTACCCAGACAGAGCCGCAGAGCCTGATTGGTATCTGGAGAGGAAGATGAATAGCATGTTTAACTGCCGAAGCATGGGACAAACTTAGAAAAGGTGTAGATGGGAAAAGTAATGTAAATAAAAGACAAATCCAAGGTTTTCACACATAGATACAAAAGCACAACACACTGGCACCAGATGAAGAGCTGGAAATGCAAGAAAAAAAACTGCCAATTGGAAATATACATATCAAACAACAAAGCATGCATCAAAGTAGCTCAGCCAAACCAAAATGGATATGAGCAGTGATTCAGTCAGGTTGAATACAGAATGAACAATATTAAGAATGTAAGGGCCATCTGACAGGGTGTCCATACCTTTTCCTGCCCAGGCATCATGTCAGCAATATAAAGAGACATGGGTCAGCCCTGCTGAGACCGCAGCTTCGATCAAACCCCAGCAAAACCCAAACATTATCACAGCACATTGATTTTTGATCTGTGGAGAACAACAGTTCTTTGCAATATTTGACCTGCCATGAATATTTTCTTGCTCTCTTTTAGTCTTTAGTCTAACTTCTGCTTTCACCTAAACCAGCAGTTATTTGTTGGTCATACCGGACTTCTTCACACTCCTGCTACTGCAACTCAAAAACATTCATCATGTTGAGCGACAGAACTATTCATAACCATGGACAGTAGTGACGCACGAGTCAACCTGCAGGTCAGGTGGGTTCGAGTACTTACTAGAAAATATCACAGTTCGCGTCAGCGGTTCAAAAATGACAAACCAGCATTACGAGTAAGTTATTAATAACTTACTCTCAAGTCTCACTCTCAAACATTGCTTGTCTCTGTCCTTGTCTCAGACCTCCTTCCCGACAATTGTCAAAATTCAATGCATTAAGTTGGCAGGTTAGGTTTGGGTGGTTTATTTCCGCATATTTTTGCGGGTTGGTGAGGACTGGCTCTGGGTGCGGATATCAGAAATCCATTAGCTGCGCTTTCTTAATAGACATGTCGGATGAATTGGCGTGTTAAGATAGAGAGATAGACACAGACAGACGGACAGATAGTGAGATATAGAAGTACTTTATTAATCCCAAATAGTGTGCGGAAAGCTATACAATATTTATCGACCATAGCATTAAATAAATGAGGATTTTCATGTACATGCTGTAATCCTGTGAAGTGGAAAGAGCGCAAGCAGTGCAAATTAAATGCAACATATACTGTAAAATGAAAGTGCAGTTATTGCTCAGATAATTTGAATAAGATGTGAGTCCAGGGTGAGTGTTTAGTCCGTTTTTGGGGGAAGCATGAGGCTTCCGACCCCGCCCCCCCGTCCTGACCCAGAAGAGACTGGTTGTAAAGGGAGATGGCAGCTGTACTTGTCCTTGTTGAATGGTAGCTGGATCAGTCTTGTACTGAGAGTGCTCCGCTGTTTGACAGCAGGTTGTGAAGAGGATGGGAGGTGTTTCCCGTGATGGAACAACAGTTTTTGCAGCATACTCTTCCCCACCACCTCCAATGGCCCCCAGAACAGAGATGGCCCAGAACAGAGATGGCCTTTGTTTTGGTCGTTGGCTGCGATGCCACTACCCATCGAAAGATTGTGCTTATATCTACTGACTGGTACAAAATGTGCAACATCTTGTTGCACACAATAAATGACCTGAGTTTCTTCAGGAAGAAGTCTGCTCTGTTCTTTCCAGTAAACAGCCTCAGTGTTACATTTCCAGTCTGTTGTCAAGGTGAACTTGTGCTCTGCCTCCTCTACCAGAACGATGGAATCAGCAGCAGTCCTTGACACCTGGAAGCTGCTTGACAT
Source organism: Anoplopoma fimbria (assembly GCF_027596085.1). Classification (NCBI taxonomy): domain Eukaryota; kingdom Metazoa; phylum Chordata; class Actinopteri; order Perciformes; family Anoplopomatidae; genus Anoplopoma; species Anoplopoma fimbria. The sequence continues at coordinate 25,249,539 of NC_072454.1, read as the reverse complement.
TGTCAATGTTGTAATATTATTGTGTTGTTTATTCTGTGCACACAACATCTACCTCATGTCTGTCTGTCCTGGGAGAGGGATCCCTCACAGTCGTTCACTGACATCTGATCAAGGACCAGAACACAGCACTACTGTCATGGATCAGGGACACTTAACCATGATGGGTCAGCTGATATAACATGAAGAAAATGCTCTAATTTAAGTTAAGAATGGTTTGACTATAAAAGATATTACTTTAACATTAAAATATGGCTTTGGATTATTTCCACACCTGCAGCGTGTTTTTCTGATGACAGATATTTGACATCAATACCTGTGCCCTGAAAAACAAAACATGAACATGCATACTGAAACTGCTGCATGTTCACAGATCACAGGCTGCTGGAGCTCTGATGCATTCTCTATTTCAATCCACTGACTACTGATACTGCAAATACTACTCATATAACTGATATGACTGCTGATAGAAACTCTTCAAACAAGACAACATATTTTACTGATAGAACTGCTGCAAACTCCTCCCATTATCATGGTTAAAATTATTTATATGTTAGTGGTTGTCTTGGTTCTTACTTTCCAAAGGGTGTCATGGTATCTACTGTTCACTTAACAGTTGTCTCATTTCATAGTCAGTCAATTCATAAGCGTATTGCTCTAGCTCATACTCTACTACTTTGGATTGTTACCCAGGGAGCATGGCAGGCCAGTCACTCCTTACCTTCCTGGGAACGCCCTGTACAAACAATGAATACCCATTTTAAAAAGGTTTAAACAAAAGAAGGTCCAAATAAAAGCTCACGTTGATAAAACACGACAATCCTTTCATGGTCATAAGGCGTTGGCGAGGTCCGGGAACAGAGCGCGGGGGGGGGGGGGAGACTGATAATGGATGAGAGATAAGGAGGGAGTCAACTGGTGCCTAGAGGTCCTGATTACCTGAGTCAATAAAACCCGGTGCATTAGCAGCTCAAGTGCAATGTGACTTGACCGCCACATCCTGCCTGAAACCTTGACCACTGCTCGCCAAGCTCCAAAAACTGGTACCGGCTTCTTTCTTTTTTTAACCCATAAAAAAGTAAGTACTCCTGTGACTTTTAGATATTAGACGATAATGTTGCTAATATGGGGGTACGTTTTATTAGGTATATTTTTGGGCTATACAAAAAGAAATTGATGAGAATATTGTCTATTATCTATTTGAGTCATCCATTATTAAATGTGTTTATTTAAGTGGATCTCCATTAGCTTCTGCCATACCAGTAGCTTATCTTACTGAGGTCCCCAAAATTAAAAAGTGTCAATGTAAAACATATTTACAATCATGAAATCAAGAGTCAAATGGAAAAAAAACCATAACAAAACAATTAAAGAAAATGAAGCAAAGAGTGTGCCAAACAAGTACACATTGATAGCGCACCACATTTTTTACAAAAGCCATGTACAGAACTGTTTTGGCTAAAACTAATTGTTGTCAATGCGCAAACCTGTTTGACCAGTGTGGTCTCAAAGACCTGAAAAAGATTCTGATATACCCTCAAATGGACATTTTCAAACGGATGGGAATGTAATCTAACATAAACTGAGAGCCCACTACTACTACAGTATAAACAGTGAAGAACAAGTCTAGTAAACTTATTTTGAGCAAGTTGAAGTTTATCGAGATACATTTTTTTGGCAGCAGATTTAATCTGATTAATTTGATCCAGATTGAAGCCTTGGTTAAACAGATCTTGAACTTGTCTCCTCTTTAATCTTCACTGAAAATACAGTATATCAGAGTTTTCCATACATTGATCCATTTGTGGCAGCATGACAAAATATCAGCATTGACCACTATTTATAGATTTTTGGTTTCTTTTTTTTACTATTTCAAATAGGAAAAATCTTATATCATTGTAGAGCTGCGCCCAAATTCTTTTATATTTGCAATGCAGCACCTGATATACAATACTATTTAATCATTAATTTAGGAAGCTTGGGTGTGCCTCCTTTGGTGCGCACAAGTTCACACATCCACCTTCTCTACTTAAGAGCATATAGTCTGACTCACTGGATGTGGACTGTGGTACGAGCCTGCCATCAGCTGTCTACTTCAGCTGACATTGTCCTGCTTATCTGCTGTCTGTGGGGTTTTTTGGACACTGTCGCTGCATCCTTTGCTTAGCGCCGCCCAAGACCATTGCGGTTAGTTTAAAGAATTTTTAAAAAGCCAGAGCATTTTTGCCAGTATAACAAAATGATGATATGTGTAGCCAGAGCCTTCTTTAGCACCGACACATCAAGTGGTCTGACTATACGAGAGTAAAGCGCATGTAAACTCACACGGTGGCCCTGAGAGCTCAACACACTTCAAACACACAAACTAAGAAAACCCCTTTACAATACATAGCTGAAAACGCAGAAACACAACCACATACAGAAGAAGATGCCACCATAGTATGCCTTGTCAAAATGTCTGCTGGGAGAAATAACAAAATTTCCAACTTACTCACTTTTGGAAATTAGGAGTTTTACCAGTTTACATTGGGCTAAACATTATAAGCCGCATGCCAATAAATGACTGATGGCTGTACCTGTGCAACATGATACATGGACCTTATTATAAATGTAAGCCAGTGGTAGTAATAACACAAACTTAAGCTTTAGATGCAAGTTAGCACATACAGGTGGATTAATAACACCTTCAACCTATTGAAAACAGAAGAGAAAGTGGCAGTTGGAGAAGTGGTGAGAAGACACCATGTGTTCTAATGGAATTGGTGCTTTGGAAATAATAAACCAAAAGTTTTTAAACGTAAAGAAGTTTAGTTAGCAGCCTTATCTGAGCACACTGTAACTTATGCGTTTGACTTTAGACTTTCAGCAGATCACACCAAAGCTCTAAACAAAGACAAACTGTTGCTCTGCCTAAGAGACGTTGAATAAACTGAAATGATGCGATCTTGTCTCTAGGTCACAGCCAGCCTCTTCATCACAATGCCTCATCGCATCTGCTCCGTTGAGATTACCAACAACTCTGGCTGCTACACTCTCTCTAACCCAAGGTAATGCTTTGCTTTTGTACATGTTTATTTCATAAGGTATTGAGAGTACACATAAACCTGACGTTAGCATTTATTCTGGTTGCATTTCATAAGCGCGCACGCACGCACACACTAAGACTATAATACACAGCAGTGTCAAGAGATGCTGGGCTAGTCTGTTTTGTGTGAGACAAAATCATGTATAGCATAGATTTTTAGCCAGTCTTCTTTTTTCTTTAATGATCTGTTCATCAGCTTTTATTTTTTGAACTGCATTGTTATCTCAGAGTAAAGTTGTGTCAATTTTATCTATGAAATTCAAAACGTTTGCCTTAAGAAGGCTTTACAATCGATACCACATATGACTCCCTCTATCCCTCCTCCGGGACATAGAGGCATGTAATCAGTCTTGTGTGAACAGAATAGACAGAGAAATGAAAATGCCAGGTAGATAGATGGCGTGGATTACTGTACATCTTTATTTTTATTCTATTTTATTTTTATTGTATAATGTTGTATTTATTATCTGTTTCTGTAGTTGAGCTGCTGCAACACCCGGATTTCCCCGATGGGGATCAGTAAAGGAATATAATAATAATAATAATAATAATAATAATAATAATAACTTGCAGGTGCCATCACCTCAAGCTACATAGTTGCCATTAGTAAAATTGACCTAATACCTGGTACTTTAATTGGGTCGAGGTTCCAAGCAAGCAGAGCCGATACTAAAAGGTGGAGTTACAACACTGCAGAGCAGACCACTGATTGGTCAGAGTGAATAATCACTAGTGGCACCATGGACACAAACACGCTACTTTTAAGTATCCAAACTACCATCAACAGTGGAACAGGAATGCTCAGCTCAGACAAAAAACAAAACCACAAAATCAATGGAATGATTTGGAGAAGTAAATTTCTGTGGGATATGTTGTGTCCCTCTGTGTTCAGGGTGTTCGCTGAGAGTGGCTGCTGTGAGGTCCCTCTGCCACCCATGGTGGGTCCCTGCTCAAATGCCAGTGCATTGTTCAACAAGACCACTGGCAGTGCCACCGGTACCGTCGGCGTCTTCACCTACGATCTTTTCAACGGCGACATGAACGACTACAGCCACTCCATGGCGGTCATGTTCTCCGTGCCCTACGACCGAAACCTCTACTCCAACTGGTTTGCTGTTGGGATCTTTGACAGAGGAAACAACTGCGACTACAATCTTTATGATGTCATGTACAATGGAAGTGAAAATAATTTTGTAAGAGCAAAGGCTGATGGCTCCTGCATTTCTTATGAGGGCGATTATGTTATTGTCAGTGCCTCCATGTCAGACTCAGGTGAAGCAGTCCTAAGGGTGGATGTCAGTGATACCGGCATGTATTAAGGCAAAAGAAGCAAGATCCTACTGTTGCTTTGTGCGCCATATCAGATGATCACAGTAATTGTAATATTTCAATATAAGTAAAGATCAATCAACTGACAAAGTTGGTCACCAGCTGCAGAGGTGGTCATTTATCAATATACTTAAAATATGATTATACATGTTTGTAGTCTAAAAATGGGGTATTTCTGGTAGGATTTAAGAAAATTAAGTAGTTGATGCCTAATTGCAAATAAAAATGGAGACTTTTTGTGTCCATCAGATCACGTCATTGTGTTCTCTCTGGCACAATGTAAATTAAGCCAATAAAATGAACTTGTTTTGTACCCTTAAAGACATGGATCATTCTTTTAAAGAGAACATACCATCTGCTGTGGGCTTTTTTATAGAAGAGGCTCTTTGTTTTGGGGATGTTTTGCATTTATACATATGACTTTGTAAAGTTAAACATTATTTTGTCGGTCAATAACTGTTATTGTAATGATGATGATCATTTGTATTTCAAACACTCTCCCCATGTTGTTGAAGGAAACCTAATTTTTCTCAGATGCCTCAACGGTATTATTACTATTTAAAACACTTTGGACTTGCACAAACGAGTAGCACGAGGACAAAAGCGTGACATTGGATGTGTTTTAAATAGTAAGGTTTTAGCGAAGATGCATGTGTTTGGGAAGAAGTGAGCATACGAATTTACAAATAAGATTTAGACAACTCAAGCAGTATAATCCAGAATATGTCAACAGAAGTTTAGATATAGTTTTCCTTATGTCAAAAACGACCCCCATCTACATTTTTTTCAGTTTTTTTAATTCTCCCCGTTCATCGTGCTAGCATCTGAGATAGTTTTCTTCAAGCATTCAAGGTAACACAGTGTGAGTAATTGATATACAAATGATGCACCAAAAACAAACCTTTTACTTATTGAAAATAAAACAAGTAACGTTTTACTGGGAATCACCCGCTAGAAATGAGACATGAGCGCCGCATAAATGTTCTGTCATCCAGTCCACTGACTCAGTGTTTGGTAAATGTCACATGTAAACAGCTGTTCACTAACCTGCCTTCATCAGGCTGGGGGACAGCAGACATTTTACCATACCAAAATACTTTCCATTCTGCTCCACAGGAAGAAATCAACAGTGTTTGCGGGCCCATGTTTCGATTCAGTGATTCTATTTACCCACCCACAGTAGCTATTGAGGGGAAGCTGCCTGTAGTGATCAATCAGTGTAGATACAATCAAAACACATTAACAGTGGGATATTTGTTTAATATTAACAGCTGTCTATGCAGATAATGCGTTGCTTCGAGCAGCATGCGTCTCACCGTCAGTTTGGATTGATACATTTAATATAATGGAAGCTTATTTGTTCTGTGAAATCAGCAAGGACGCCAAAAATGCTCCTCAAAACATTTCCAGCGGTAGCAGTGTTAAAGTGAACGAGTAAAAATGAAAGAGATCAGAGAGAGAGACAACGTGTCCTTACAGTAAGCGTTTTGTTTTATCATGTAAGCGATCCACGTATCTATCAGCTGTGCGCTCCAGATCAGACTGGAGACATAACCACTTAAAAGGTGGCTGAGTAGTAACGTTACATGCCATCTTCTCTTTGTACTTTTTAAACAGAAAACACGTTTAACATTGTGATATTTACTGGAAATGACAAGCAATATATATGTATGACGTGCAACATATGCACAGTACCAGTCAAAAGTTTGGACACACCTTCTTATTCAATGGTTTTTTTTATTTTTTTTCTACGTTTTTTTCTACGTTTCTACGCTCAACAAACCAGAATATGTTTTATATTTTAGATTCTTCAAAGTAGTTGAATGAGAAGGTGTGTCCAAACTTTTGACTGCTACTGTATGTTGAGAAAGAAAGTTGATTTTGAGTACAGAACTCAGATGAAATTACCCAGATCTTCAAGTGATCTTCAATATCCATGGGACCCATAGAGCAAGCACACAAGCGTTTCTTTAAGCCCAGCCTCCAAGCCCTCTGTCAAGCCATGTTCTCATTTACATGAACAGAGGAAGGAAAATAACTCTGGATTCAGCTATTGGTGCATTTTAAAACTTTTAGGACTTAAAGATTTAAATAAGGGCTATTCATGTCTTTGTATTGATAGGTTAAATCACCTCAAAACAGACGTCTCTTTCACCATAAAAGTATTTTAAGCCCTGTGGCATTTCGTGACGGAACATGAAATTGTAACTCCACCGTTTGGCCACTATGTAAAATTTGCTTGGCATTCTTCCGGTGGTATTTCCCACCTGGAATAGAACGCTCTGCCATTCCTCCTCTACACTTCCAGCCGCAGCATGTGGTACTCAGTGCTGACCATCAGACCCCCCCACACACACACATAGATCTGTATTTATTTCGACAAACTGTTACGAAGAATATTGCCAATTCACATTGTTTTGTCGAGATTCACATAGGCTTGCGTTATGACAAAAATTACCTGTCGACGCCAACTCCCATAACCACAGTAACAGCGTCCGCACTGCGAGACAGGAGAGGGAGAGATGCTGTGCTGATGCCAGAGGTGACTCTGAGCAGCGAGGCATTAAAAGGGTCTGAAACGTTCAGGGCAAAATCTTTGGGGCTGTAGCCTCAGACGCCCATACCATTCTGCCAAGAGGGCGGTTTTTCAGACAGAATTTCTCCACACCTCCCTTGCGTTTTGTCTTTTATATTATGGCACTCATTTTTCTTATGCTCTGATTATTGCACTGAGCTAAGGGGGGTAGGGGTTTAAAGATGTGATGGGGCCAGCCTAGTGTCAATTAAGAATCTAATGGGCCGATCAAGTCTTCCTGACAATCATGTCATCCCCAAAGACTGGTCAGCCCACCAGGGAAGTGCCTGCTAATCAGATGGCCAGTCCAGCCCTGATTTCACTGGAAAGCGGTTGTTCAGTGAAAGGCACACAACTAAGTGTGAGGCTTTGAGACAACGGTCTTGTGAAGATCTACAAGAAGGAAAGGGAGCAACTCTCCAAATCCAGGTTTTTATACCTTCATTCAGCCTCAAACTGTGATCACGGACATTAATAATTACTAATAAGTACTAAATACGGGTGTAAATAAAAAATAAGAGCAGTCGTTTCAGTGTTTTATCATTTAAACCACTTTTAAACCACTTAGAACATTTCGTTTCAGACTTTAACATCCCCTAGAGGTAGTATCTAAGAAGACCCTGATGAGGACGGTAAGGCACACCACTGCTTTGTGTACGCATGCTTGCTTTAACAAGAAATAACCAGTAACTAAACTTACTTAATTCTATCTACACTGTTTCTGTAATGTTTGCATTGTAAAAATGTGAAAATTTCATTTACATCGCTGTGTGTGTAAAAGGAGCAAGTTTGAACTCACCAAAGACCAGAGCCAGACCATGAGATGTTCCTACTGCAATCACACCCGACACTGTCTGAAGTCAGGAAAAGTTCAAAAAAGACCAAACACTGTAAAACAATATACATTTCCTGCCTCCATCAATGCTCACACAATCAAGGACTTTTCAGTAGCGGTATTCTAATTAATTAACTATGAAACCCTCTCGTAAAAGTGCACACTCTCGCATTCTCTGTCTGCCTCTCCCCTACATATCTACAGTACAGAGTTCTGTCTAAATGAAAACAGGTCAACTTTGCTTTATGTTGTATTGCTGTGTAAAATCTTTTCAAACTAGCCAACAGTTATGTTTTAGTTGAATGAAATGATTACAGCGTTGTGAATAAATAGTAAACCTTGAATGTGCTGCAGACCGGTAGCCTAATGATATATAGAGCAGACCTTATTGGCAATAAAAGTCATAAAAAGAGTGATAGGGTATGTAACCAAATGTTCCTTTAAAAATAGTACCACCACCTCCTCTCTTTGTTCAGTTGAGATCAGTGTTTATGGAAAAAAAAATACTTACTATAGCAGTTGGCAGTCCAGCATCCACTTTGTCCTGAGAAAAATATACAAGTGTTTTTATAATGCTTGAATAAATACATGCATTGCACTGCAACAAATGTACTATTCTGACGCTAGTACTAAAATACAGATTCAGTTACAATAAATCAGACAAATAGGATCATCTTTCCAAAGAAAAACATGACCCTGTCACTGACAAATCACTGCTGTCTGACAGCTGGTGTTTTGATCAAGTGACTGATACAGTACAGAGACCCAGAGATTACCATTAGCTTCAGTGAGTCAGTCAGGACTTTAAGAACCTATTGTTTTAATGTTATGCAGCTGTCTGACAAAACAAGTAGAAAGATCATCAAAGACCAACATGAATGATGAATGCACTCATGATTTTGGGATGTTTTATCATTTAATTTTGTTCACATCAAAAGCACTGTACTGAAGCTGTACTCTAATCAACTAGAAATAACGCCTCTGCCAAATACATCATGTTGTCGTTTACATCCATGTCTGTCCACAATGTCATCACTTCATGTTATCCTATTAGACACTTCTGTCAAATATGAATCCACACTTTGTGTCCAAAATTGTGTTTTGTGAGATCACAGTGACCACCAATTTCTATTCCGTTCATCTTAAAGTCCAATTGGACATTTGTGGCAAATTCCCTCCAGAGACGTCACAAGAATGGACCGGGTGGACAGACAAAAAAATATTTCTGGTGCCAGCATGGAGGCATAAGGAATCGGTGTTGAAGGAATTATAGAATGAGTCCTTTCTGTGTGTGTGCGTGTGTGTGTGTGTGTGTGTGTGTGTGTGTGTTGTTCGTCTTACAGCAGCAGAGACGATCTGTGCAGAGATGCCCTTCAACAGGCTGTGTCGAAGAACAGACCCATGAACGGTTGCATTAAGATCCACTGTCCTCCTCTTCCTTCACACGTGTACATGTCCACAAACGAAAACCCAGGTACACAAAACACACACCCACACAGACACATTCCATGTAATTACCTTGTACATACAAGAAGCAATGCACCAAAAGTAAGTTATAGTGAGGGTTTGTGGTCATTTCTTCACAGAACTATTTTATATATATTATATTCCCATTTATGGGGCGGCTGTGGCTCATTGTGTACAGCACTCGTTCTGCAAACGAAAGATGGCCTGTTCGATCCCCGGCCTCTACAGTCCACATGCCTGGGTGTCCTCGAGCAAGACACGGAACCCCTAGTTGCTTTCCGGGCGCTTCTTAGCAGCCCACTGCTCCTCTGAGATGGGTTAAATGTCATGTATATATGTATGTATGTACATGACCACTAAAGCTGATTATTATTATTGCAATAAAGCTGATTATTATATAATTAACTATCATCTGGGTAGCAGTGATATGGGATATCTTCAAAGTGACTAGTTATCTGCCAAAAGGGAAGCAAAAAGGGAAGCAGTGTGTGTGCGTGTGTGTGTGTGTGTGTGCTCATGCCGTTTTAGGTGTGCTGGGTCTCCACTGTCAGAGCTGGCCAGAGAGGAGGTGTCACAGGAGTGAGCATCCATGTTGTCTGTGTTAAGAACACAGGTATCCTCCAACACAAATGGTTCCTCCTCATCCTCCAGCTGCAGACAGCACAAAGGACAATAGTAAAACAACACTTTGCTCAGCTACGCAAAGGACAACAGGACAAATATACCTCATACCTATAAGTTACCATTATACTGTTGCCAGAGTGTGATTCAGTATAGTGTAATAGTCATAGAGTACTTACCTCATTAAGGATGCTCTCCAGTGTGGGAGGTGTGTCTACTTGGGGAATGTCAAACTCCTTATCATCAATCTGAGAACAGAAGTATTACAACACACAGAAAGCATTATTTGTTTCTTTGTGCTTTCTTTATCAAAAACATTCCCAGAGGAGGATCCAACCCAGACCGCCTACAGAGCTCCAGGTAAGCCAAGCCTAAACCCACATCTTGGCAGAGCCCCTTGAATAGCTGTGTTTCCACTGAGCAGCTAACTAGCCTTTATTACTTGTAAATGACTTCCCCTATATTATTCAGCAAAATTAAGACATGCATGCGAGGATATGCTGTATGTAGAATTGAAGATTCGTTTTGTAGGCTGTGCATGCTGGTATGTGATGCAAAAGATACAATATGGTTGACAAGCACATATTGATGAACGCAATCTATTACAGACATAGCAAGTATGTTCATTTATGAAACATGATGTCATCCAGAGCAACAAGGTCAACCTGACCGAGAATATATGACAAACGATGTGAACAAGCTTATGTACAAATATATTAAAATAAGATTTATTTTATTTTATTCACATTCAAAATTAACCCAGTTACTTGCATCTCGTGACTGACTAACATTTTCACTGTCCAATTGTATATTATATTTAACAAAGTAATAACTTTTCTACCTTCAAATAGGTCATTTCTTTATTTTTTAAGGTGCTATAAAAAAATAATTCTCAATAATTCCCGACAATACGTGATGTATATGTGTTCAGGAAATCTCTGACTTCACTCAAACTAAAAATATAACATTTTTCTGTACCAGTTAAGAGATATTTCAAAGTAAAAGTCCTATATTTCTGCAATTAAAAAGCTAATTTATGAATATTTAAAGGTACTACAATCTCTTAATTGGTAGAGTAAAAAGGTTTGATTTTCACTACAAGTGTAGTCAGAGGTGTCCTGAACATTGGCTGGAATTATTTAGAACACTATTTTTGTAGTACCTTAAATATTCATAAATTAGCTATTGAAATATAGGACTTTCACTTTATATAAAATATCTTAATTGGTACAGTAACAATGTTTCATTGTCAGTATGGGTCTGCTGAGTTGAGTTCAGCTGCTCTATTAAACCTGCCTTATCTTCAAACTAGTGAAAAACAACTGGAAGAAATGTCTTTATTAATTCACTGTGCCAACATGTCTGGTTTGAATTCATGTTTTGCGACGCAATGACGTCAGCGTGAGAAACCATAAGGTCACATGATCAGGTGATAAATGCTTTAGGACGATTATTAGACCGACGTCAGGCTGTTTTAGAGTCACAACAGTCATCCTCAGGATAGGAACGACAGTGGATCCAGCTGAAGCCGGTGTCTGTAGCTTCATGTGGACATGTTACGACCTAGTGTTGGGTTCGTTATTAGCAGAACCTTATGTTTCCCTTTGAACACAGAGGAAAACAACAGACTGCGGAGGACTACAGGAGTCCATGACATGAAGGAAGCCGCTCACCGCATCCATGTCCATCAGGTTGAGCTGCGAGGAGGCAGAGAGAAGGCTGCGAGCATCCGGAGACTCCGACATCTCTGTTTACATGCACAGGTCCTCTGCGGCGGCTCTTCTTCTTCTTCTTCTTCTTCTTCTTCTTCTTCTTCTTTTTCTTCTTCTTCGAGGTTTATTGGCGGTTGGCAAACAACGAATTGGTGCATTAGCGCCACCAACTGGTATGGAGTGTTTTGGGTTTTTTTGAACAATTTCACATCTACAATTTTACAAATGTCAATAATTATATTCCTTTATTGATCCCCATGGGGAAATTCATTCAACTACACAGACACAGACAATAAATACACATATTATACTATACAACTACACAGACAATAAATACACATACTATACAACTACACAGACAATAAATACACATACTATACAACTACACAGCAGCAGCAATAAATACACATACTATACAACTACACAGACAATAAATACACATACAGACAATAAATACATAAATACACATACTATACAACTACACAGACAATAAATACACATACAACTACACAGACATACAACAATAAATACACATACTATACAACTACACAGACAATAAATACATACTATACAACTACATACACAGACAATAAATACACATACTATACAACTACACAGACAATAAATACACATACTATACAACTACACAGACAATAAATACACATACTATACAACTACACAGACAATAAATACACATACTATACAACTACACAGACAATAACTACACATACTATACAATACTATACAACAGACAATAAATACACATACTATACAACTACACAGACAATAAATACACATACTATACAACTACACAGACAATAAATACACATACTATACAACTACACAGACAATAAATACACATACTATACAACTACACAGACAATAAATACACATACTATACAACTATACAGACAATAAATACACATACTATACAACTACACAGACAATAAATACACATACTATACAACTATACAACAAAACAAAATAAAGATAGAACAGGAATAAAAATGTACATGTATATCCACATGGGGGGGGGCTGGTCAGCATGTTGACAGAAAAATAAGAGACAGCAAAATACATATATTCAAACTTACATGGCAGGGGGAGGGAGGAAAGACAGAAACAAAATAATACAAAATTAAAATAGAAAAACATAAATAAATAATATTAAAAAAGAGGACACTAAGGCACAAATCCTGATTGTATAATTACAAACATATATCGAAGGCAATGCATGACGTCCTTGTTTTTATAGTTTTTTTGTTGTTACAGCATTTAATGGTTTGTAAATATAATTCAAACTCTTTGTAAAAAACACATAAAATAGGCCTTTGGCTTGTAAATTTACATTTATGTATATAAAACTTGGCAAGAATAATTAATAAATTTATGTTACGCCCTTTCCTCATTTTTTTGTCATAGTTAAAGAATCCAAATATAACATTTTCATAGTATAGTATAAAATCTTTGTACAAAACATATCTGATAAATCTTTTTATGGGAAAACACAGAGTCTATAGCCGACTCTGTGCCTAATCTAGTCCCACTTCCATTATTTAAGCACACAACATTTTGTATCTCCATTAGCTCTTCTGTCACCATTCCATTGTCATCATTACCACTACCCCATAATGCGCTATGAGCATTAAAATCTCAGCAACATATCACTTTCCCTTCTAAATGTACAGTTAATTCATCCAGTACTTCCATTGAAAGTCCCTTACATGGGTTATAAAAGTTTGCAATTCTGATGGTTTCTACTTTTTTCCAAACTTAAATTATTACATATTCCAGCTCTGTTCCTTTTATCCAAAACTCTATACTGTATTCCTTGTTTAACAAATATTATACACCCTCCTCCATTATCCCCCACTCTATCTCTGCGAATACTATCATATCCTTTAATAACAAAGTCTAATGTTGGTTTAAGATATAGGGCCTCATACATCCGGTTTTTACTCTTTCCAGAAGTACGAACTTCTGAAACTCAATAAGATAGATAGAACAGATAAGCGTTCAACCCTTTATCCATTAACTGTTCTTAATAATCTCTTCATTCTGGGTCTGTGTACATTTTGATCATTTGTTTTATCGTTTAATTGAAAAAACAGAAATGCCATGGTACACTCTGGGTACACTGTGTTGGCCTTTATAGGGGTTTAAATGATCAGATCCCCTTACAGGTAGCAGGTGCTTGGGATTCTAAACAGGCAGTATAACACGTGTCTTTTGATTAAAAAGCATATGAAATAAACAGCATTAAATACATCTGTATCAATAACCTAGGTAACTATCTATTATACTGACATCTACTGGTAGAAAGGGTAAACTCTTTTACTCTGACTCCTTATGCAGAAACAGCACACAAATAAATATCAGTGCCAACAGCAACAACACTGCGCACACAGAAATGACTTTGATACAAATGTAACAAACTATATCGTATTAACAATCCACTGACTAACCGAAAAAATACTTGATTATTGCTGTGTACATGGATACATGCATATTAAATCAACTACTGTTGCTAACATACTCCCATCGGCTCCGGTTTATTTATGTTTTTTATTTTATTTTTTTCTTCAATGTTTTTCCTGGTATGTTCTTGCATCATAGACTGAAAAAAAAAAGTATAATCAAAATCAGCTCGTTTGGTTCTCTTGTTTTTTTTGGGGATTCAGTTTTGGGCTATGCATTAACAACCAAAAATCAAAACACCTGGTATTTTTTTAAATTTTTTTTAGATTAACGATAAAACAAACTATCAATTCTACTACTTCTTCTTCTTCTTCTTCTTCTTCTTCTTCGGATAGCAACCAGCGTTGTTACCGCCTCCCACTCTGACCAGAGCTATCTATCCCCTTATCCGAACAAACAAACTAACAAAGCAAACCGGGAAAACAATTTCTCTTCAGCAACCCAGTTTCAGACATTTGAATAGACTCCCTAACCTGATGTCAAATGTTTTTGGACTCCATTTCTGAAATCCCTAATTTTCTCATTCTCTACATGCTCCACTGATCCCTCTACTTACATTACAACAATTTAGCACACTTTTATCCAAAGCGACTTACAGTCAGTAGTATGTTACATATCATTCACCCATTCACACACTGATGACAGGCTACCATCAAGGTGCCACCATCAGACTCTAACTAACATTCATCATCCAGTCCACACCGATGGCCTTCAGGAGCAACTTGGGGTTAAGTGTCTTGCCCAAGGACACATCGACTGCCGAGGCCGGGTATCGAACCACCGACCCTCTGATTGGAGAATTACCTTGCTCTCCACTACGCCACAGCCGCCCCACTACTACTTGACAGTGTTCATGTTAGCCTGAGGGATGTTTACTCAATAAGTGCATTGTGTCATTAAGTTTCTCCTCTCAGCCTTGTTAGGATGTTCTTCTCTTAAGTTTTTGCCCACTTCTCACTGTTCTGCATGAAGGTAACTTCCTGTGTTTCCTGTATCCCAGCTGCACTGCCACTCTTTGATGATGTTGCTTTTGATTCTTCCATTTGCTTCATGATATCAAAATATTTATATTTTTCAAATATGCACGGCGTTCCAAATATCTCATTGACAATATCCTACCTATTGTAAGATGCAAAGGATTGCAATGACATTAATGCAGATCACACATCTGTACAAATAATAACCTTTTAATTTGTAAATCTATCCACCGTAATGCTGTTGAAATTGCCATCATCTCAAAGTGTATACAGATAAATGATTTGATGTTCTTATTTTAACAGAAGTTGAAGACTTGTATTCCCTGTATTAGGATTCTTGGAACAGCATATACTGGGAAATAAGTTTGACATTTGCTGTCCATCTATTTTCAAAAAAGACTGCAAAATCTTTACATGCACTATTTCCAGAATATAAAAATGGATTGACACTGAGGGAAACTGTAGTAACCCTGGCAGGAGCTACACTGTTACACCTTCTGGTTGAATTTTCATAATAAAGTTTCTGAACTACAGAATTCACAAACTGTCTCAAAACATACCATTATTCCTGCAAAATTATGAAAGGATATAAGTAAGTGTAACATGTAGGCTGTGATGATACTCAGACTCATGGTAGTCCCTTAACTGCAGAAACACTGTAAAATGGTCAAATATATGTTGATTATAGAGG
This sequence comes from Anoplopoma fimbria, assembly GCF_027596085.1. Taxonomy (NCBI): domain Eukaryota; kingdom Metazoa; phylum Chordata; class Actinopteri; order Perciformes; family Anoplopomatidae; genus Anoplopoma; species Anoplopoma fimbria. The sequence continues at coordinate 25,233,772 of NC_072454.1, read as the reverse complement.
GCACATGAAAGTGCTTAAAGTCATTTTGAAACATTAATAAAAAAAATTAAAAAAAGCACTAACAAGCATTGCTGTTCATTACCACCATAACAACTTGAATTTTTTGTAGAAATCTTATGATGGGCCCTAAAATTTTGCCAGCTGCAATAATTTAGCTCTTTGTCTATCTGTATCTGTATGTGTGGTGGGTAATGACATTGCCAATGGTGACAGGGAGAAGTGGGTCGGGGAGATGGTTTTGGAAGACCAAGACCACGACTCAGAAGTTTAAATCAGAATCAGAATCAGAAACAGAAGCTGTTTATTGCCAAGTACGTTACATATACAAGGAATTTGGCTAGGTGATTAATTGGTGCGTACAGTAAATAACAAATCAGTGCAATAATAAAGACATAATCTAAAAATATGAAAATATACAATAAAATATGGTAAACAAGTAAACAAATAAGAGGGTGTTAAAACAGGTATATTATATTATTACAGTGTCAAGACGTGCATGGGTGTAAACTGTAAGAGATTGTCCTGGGGATGTAATTGTCTGGGTCAGTTGTTGATCAACCCAACTGCAGATGGGAAGAAGCTGTTTTTATGGCGTGAGGTGTTGGTCCTGATGGACAGCAGCCTCCTTCCAGAGGGAAGGGGCTCACAGAGTCTGTGTCCAGGGTGAGAGGTGTCGGCTACAATCTTCCTTGCCCGCCTCAGGGTCCTGGAGTCATAAAAGTCGTGGAGGGACGGCAGCCAATCCTTCTCTCTGCAGAACAAATGATACACTCCCAGCAAATCCCAGCAGACCACCAATAAAAATGTTGTCTAAAAGTCTCGGCTCTGTCTCACAGGCTTAACTGCGTTTTGAAGCGTTTATTTAGGCATCAAGTCTATTTTTCGACAATACACGGGAAAACGTGAGGTTGATACCCGAGAAAAAGGCACGGATTAAGAGGAGAAGGAGTTTGAAGGTATTTCCCCGTCTAGGCTTGACACATAAATTATTTTTATATGCAGATGATTTGTCACTTTACATTTATAATCCCGTGCCGGAAAGGAGGACAGATATGCAAATTCTCAGGATACAGGCTTAATCTTTATAAAAGTGAGTTGCTGCCAATCTCTGGGGAGGAGGAATCCTACTCATCCTTCCTCTTCAGATGGGCAGATGATAGGTTTTAATAGCTCAACACTTCAATCATATGTAACATTCACTTATTCTCAATTATGAGGATTTCCTGCTTTTATGGTTTATACTATTGTTAAATCAATATTATCGGATTTTGGACTGTTGGTTGAGTAAAACATCACATCAATTTGTGATTTAGAAATATTTTGAGTATTTTTATTTACTTTCAGATATCTTTAAATTGAACAATGAATCAAGGAAATAATGTGCTAAATAATTGATACAGAAGATATCATTAGTTGATGTCTTTGATTTGTGTTTTGTTGGCTTTGTTTTTTGGCAAAGCGGTCAGGAGAAAAGCAAGTCCCTACTGTGCTCCAGCCAAACCAGACTGACCCTGTTATACTTAACATTATCATTAAATTATTAAATTATTTCCAATCCATTCCATCGTTTCAGGGCTCTAAAACCAAGAGGTACTGTAATCTCTGAAACTAAAAAATGACTTCACGTCCTTCACATACCTCATATTGACACATTGACTGACTGCCACTTTTGGAACTTCACTTAAGTACAATTGTGAGCTACCTGTCCTTTACATAAGTGTTCCATTTAATTCAATTTCAATTCAATTGAATTCAATTTATTTTATATAGCCCAAAATCACAAATTACAAATTTGCCTCTGTCCCGGAACCCTCACATCGGCACAGGAAAAACTCCCCTAAAAACCCCTTTAACAGGAGAAAAAAGGAAGAAACCTCTGGGAGAACGACAGAGGAGGGATCCTTCTCCAGGATGGACAGAATGCAATAGATGTCATGTGTACAGAATGAGCAGCATAACAGAGTTACGAGCCCAATATGTCACTACTTCTTATAAGATAAGATAAGATAATCCTTTATTAGTCCCGCAGCGGGGAAATTATTGCACTACATTTCTGAAAGAAATACTAAACTATTACTCCTTACATTTATCTGACAACTGAAGCTGTGGTGGAATGTATAGTACTTGTGAAAGTGACAATTCTATTCTTTTCCTTTTTATTTTTAAAGAATATTTTGCTGTTAATACTTTATAATAATCATTTTAATAATAATTATAAATGTCAGACTGTTTTATGGTATTTTACTAGAATGATTATGGGTATTATTACTTTTACATAAGGAATACTTGTTCCACCACTGCAGACACCCTCTTTCATATACACGCAGTTCCATGACACAGTATCAGAGTATTCTCAAAATATTAAGTACAAATTATAACAAATTTATTCTCAAAACATTATGTTTTGAAAATCATTTTAAAAAAAAGGGAAGTTGGAATTTGGCTTTGGAATAAAACGGAGAATGAGGTAATAAAAGTAGAAACACGATGGGTGAACGAACGATCGCCAGTAGATCGGGGACTGATTGGTTGAGACTTAAGTGAACAACACACACCTGTGCAGTACACTTAGGGCCTGCAGTTCAAAGCAGGCTAGTACCATGCAGATCATTGGGCATTATTATTTTTATTATTATTGAGTTCCTTGAATATTTATTTATTGCTATTTATTATCCATTAACATCTGTGGTTTTGTGCGAAGAGCAGCACTTCCTCACTTCTTATTCAGAAAGGCCATTTTGGTATTTGTGATGCAGAAATGAATCCTGACAACATTGTTCTTTGATGTGTTTTGTATCATTTCTGTAATAGTGGCACTTTATAATAGGGAGGTTTATGGAGGTTTATTCTACACCAGGCTTTGGATACAAACAGAACTGGTTTCTCTCTCTTCATGGGAATTTCTTATAAAAATAAGAATACAATAATGGCAGCAATGAAATTGGTGAGTAAACTGTTATCCCAACTGATGTGGATGATTGTCAGAATCAGGATCTCTCTTTTAACTCTTATATAAAACAGATCTCAAGGACAGCCTTTTTTTCATTTACGTAACATTTCAAAAATCAGGCAAATCCTGTCTCAAAGCGATGAGGAAAAACTAGTTCATGCATTTGTTTCCTCTAGACTAGATTACTGTAACTCCTTATTATCAGGCTGCTCTAATAGGTCTCTTAGATCTTTACAGTTGATCCAGAATGCTGCAGCACGTGTTCTAACAAAAACTAAGAAAAGAGATCATATTACTCCAGTATTAGCTTCTCTGCACTGGCTCCCTGTTAAATCAAGAATATAATTTAAAATTCTTCTACTCACCTACAAAGCTCTAACTGGTCAGGCACCGTCTTATCTTAAGGAACTTATAGTTCCATATTACCCAACTAGAAAGCTGCGCTCCATCAATGCAGGGTTACTTGTGGTTCCTAGAGTGTATAAATATCAGGCTCCTCTTCTGTGGAACCAGGTTCCAGTGTCAGTCCGTGGGGCCGACACACTCACCCACTTTTAAGAGCAGGCTTAAGACCTTCCTTTTTGATAGCGCTTATAGTTAGGGCTGGTTCAGGTTTGGCTTGGTCCAGCCCCTAGATATGCTGCTATATGCCTAGACAGCTGGGGACTACCTAGGATACACTGAGCTCCTCTCTCCTCTTCTCTCCCTCCTTCTTTATGTATTAATCTCCTATTTATGCACATTACTGATTTTGCTTCTTCCTGGAGTTCTTGTGCTTTCTCGCCTCGCAGGTTCCCAGGAATCGGGTTATATTTGGACTGTCATCGTGCCACCTGCTGAGGCCCTGCTGACACCCACTACTACTACCACTATCATTATTAGTCACATTACTATTATTATTGTCTGTACTATTACGCTATTGACTTGCTTCTACCCTGGAGTCTTTGTGCTTTCTCGCTTCGCAGGCTTCTATAAATCGTGGCTGTACCTGGACCGTGGACGTGCATCCTGCTACGGCCCTGCTGACACCGACTGCTACCACATTATTATTATTACTAGTCACATTACTATTACTATTACCTGTACCATTAAGCATTTTAGCTTTACTTCCACCCTGAAGCCCTTTTGCTTTCTCGTTCTGCAGGTTTCCATGAATCGTTGTGGTACCTGGACCGTAGTCGTGCCTCCTGCTGTGAGCCGACTGACACCCACTGCTACTTCCATTATTATTATTAATCACATTACTATCTCTATTTTCATGGCTATAATTCTACTGTAATAATTGCTGCTGTTATTATAAGTAGTCTTATTATATGAATCATTTATGTCATATACATTGAATGTGTTGTATCTCTGTTATGCTGCTCATTCTGGTCACATGACATCTATTGCATTCTGTCCATCCTGAGAAGGATCCCTCCTCTGTCGTTCTCCCAGAGGTTTCTTCCTTTTTTCTCCCTGTTAAAGGGGTTTTTAGGGGAGTTTTTCCTGTGCTGTGAGGGAAGGACAGAGGATGTGAGGGAAGGACAGAGGATGTGAGGGTGTAAGGACAGAGGATGTGAGGGTCTAAGGACAGAGGATGTGAGGGTCTAAGGACAGAGGATGTGAGGGAAGGACAGAGGATGTGGGTCTAAGGAGAGAGGATGTGAGGGTGGGACAGAGGATGTGAGGGTCTAAGGACAGAGGATGTGAGGGTAAGGACAGAGGATGTGAGGGTCTAAGGACAGAGGATGAGGGTGAGACAGAGGTGTAAGGACAGAGGATGTGAGGGTCTAAGGACAGAGGATGTGAGGGAAGGACAGAGGATGTGAGGGTCTAAGGAGAGAGGATGTGAGGGTGTAAGGACAGAGGATGTGAGGGTCTAAGGACAGAGGAGGTGAGGGTCTAAGGACAGAGGATGTGAGGGTGTAAGGACAGAGGATGTGAGGGTGTAAGGACAGAGGATGTGAGGGTGTAAGGACAGAGGAGGTGAGGGTGTAAGGACAGAGGATGTGAGGGTCTAAGGACAGAGGATGTGAGGGTGTAAGGACAGAGGATGTGAGGGGGTGTAAGGACAGAGGATGTGAGGGTGTAAGGACAGAGGATGTGAGGGTGTAAGGACAGAGGATGTGAGGGTGTAAGGACAGAGGATGTAACATGTGTACAGATTGTAAAACCCTCTGAGGCAAATTTGTAATTTGTGATTCTGGGCTCTACAAAATAAACTGAATTGAATTGAATAGAACTAGGAAAATAAGACTCCATGGTGAAAATCTGAAATTGCCTTAACAAACATGGATGATACTAAAAACATGTCTTTTAATTCTTGTTCTATAAACACGAGCATATAGAATACATATAACCTATATATAACAATATGTTCATATATAGTCACTTCAACCAAAGACAGTTTACTCTGCAATGTGTTTATTGATGTACATATATATATATATGCATCATAACGTTGTGGGGTCTGCTAGTTGAAACACAAGAAAAGGGAGAAAGGAGAGAGGACAGGAGAAGGGAAGGAGACAAGGACGCATCCAGACAGTGTTGGGTCGCGGCCCGCTGTGTTTCTTCCACTCCCGTTCACCTCCATTCACACAGTAAATAAAAAGCATGGAGGCTCCGACTCTCGGGATCTAAAGACAGCTCGCTTTCACCGGAACACGCAGGGAAGGAGCGGGTCACTGGATTCAGCTGGTTTTGGGTGGAGGAGAGGAGGAGGAGAGAGGAGGAGGAGAGGAGGCATGAAGCGGACGGCGGTGGTGTTCAGGCACAATGGCCTCGTCTCTCCGCTGGGGAACAACAACTCCGGGGCTTCGAGCATCGTCTCACCGGACGGCTGCTGTGGAGGTGGAGGAGGTGGTGGAGGAGGTGGAGGAGGAGCAGGAGCAGGGATGGACGGCCTGCTGGATTTCTCCAAAGGCCCCACCGTGAAAACCGAGCTGGTCTGTAAATGGATCGACCGAACTTGTTCTCGCCGGACGGCCACATCCGTCTGCCAGCAAACTTTCATCTCCATGCAGGAGCTGGTGGACCACGTCACCACCGAGCACGTCGCCGCCGGGGTCGAGTCCCTCAGCCATGTGTGCATGTGGGACGAGTGTCTGCGGGCAGGGAAGGCGTTCAAAGCCAAGTACAAACTCATTAACCACATTCGGGTGCACACCGGGGAGAAGCCGTTCTCATGCGCATTCCCCAACTGCGGCAAGATGTTCGCTCGATCCGAGAACCTGAAGATCCACACCCGCACCCACACCGGTAGGGCTCATGGTTTACATCCCAGACTGGGAGACTGGGAGTAGAGAGGCTCAGAGGTGTTGTTCCCAGTCTGCGAGGAGTCCCTCCATGTTTACCAGGCTCAGTTCAGTACCCAGTCACATCCGGCCTCCATTGCTCCCTTGTTTCCTAGAGGAGTCAGGGGCTGAAACTGCAGCTTAGGAGTCATGCAAGGTGACAGTCATAAGATAAGATAAGATAATCCTTTATAAGATAAAAACCTTGTTGTTTTTTTCAGTTTTTTTCAATATGTTGTTTGAACAAAGTTTGAACCTAATTATAGTCATTTGTAGTGAGGATTTCTTATGAACTATACAGTCACTGGTTGACACAGTACCCTGTCAAGCATCCTACATTAACTGGCAAAACTGAAAACTGAACTGAATTGTTATAAGATAAAAACCAACAGCTGAAATATGTTGCTACTGCTAAGTTTGAACCTAATTATAGTAATTTGTAGTGAGGATTTCTATGAACTATACAGATCTGCACTCATGTCACTGGTTGACACAGTACCTGTGTTACATCTCGCCTCCATTGCTCCCTTTGTTTCTAGAGGAATCAGGGGGTCAAAACTGCAGCTTAGAGTCATGCAAGGTGACAAAGTTATAAGATAAGATAAGATAAGATAAGATAAAAACCAACAGCTGAAATATGTTGCTACTGCTAAGTTTGAACCTACTATAGTCATTTGTAGTGAGGATTTTCTTATGGCTCACTGGTTGACACAGTACCCTGT
>NC_072454.1:25205974-25226722 GCF_027596085.1 Anoplopoma fimbria | reverse complement strand
AAGACTCCATGGTGAAAATCTGAAATTGCCTTAACAAACATGGATGCTACTAAAAACATGTCTTTTTAATTCTTGTTATATAAACACGAGCATATAGAATACATACAGCCTATATATAACAATATTCATATATAGTCACTTCAACCAAAGACAGTTTACTCTGCAATGTGAATGTGTTTATTGATATACATATATATATATATATATGCATCATAACGTTGTGGGGTCTGCTAGTTGAAACACAAGAAAAGGGAGAAAGGAGAGAGGGCAGGAGAAGGGAAGGAGACAAGGACGCATCCAGACAGTGTTGGGTCGCGGCCCGCTGTGTTTCTTCCACTCCCGTTCACCTCCATTCACACAGTAAATAAAAAGCATGGAGGCTCCGACTCTCGGGATCTAAAGACAGCTCGCTTTCACCGGAACACGCAGGAAGGAGCGGGTCACTGGATTCAGCTGGTTTTGGGTGGAGGAGAGGAGGAGGAGAGGAGGAGGAGGAGGAGGAGGCATGAAGCGGACGGCGGTGGTGTTCAGGCACAATGGCCTCGTCTCTCCGCTGGGGAACAACAACTCCGGGGCTTCGAGCATCGTCTCACCGGACGGCTGCTGTGGAGGTGGAGGAGGTGGTGGAGGAGGTGGAGGAGGAGCAGGAGCAGGGATGGACGGCCTGCTGGATTTCTCCAAAGGCCCCACCGTGAAAACCGAGCTGGTCTGTAAATGGATCGACCGAACTTGTTCTCGCCGGACGGCCACATCCGTCTGCCAGCAAACTTTCATCTCCATGCAGGAGCTGGTGGACCACGTCACCACCGAGCACGTCGCCGCCGGGGTCGAGTCCCTCAGCCATGTGTGCATGTGGGACGAGTGTCTGCGGGCAGGGAAGGCGTTCAAAGCCAAGTACAAACTCATTAACCACATTCGGGTGCACACCGGGGAGAAGCCGTTCTCATGCGCATTCCCCAACTGCGGCAAGATGTTCGCTCGATCCGAGAACCTGAAGATCCACACCCGCACCCACACCGGTAGGGCTCATGGTTTACATCCCAGACTGGGAGACTGGGAGTAGAGAGGCTCAGAGGTGTTGTTCCCAGTCTGCGAGGAGTCCCTCCATGTTTACCAGGCTCAGTTCAGTACCCGTCACATCCGGCCTCCATTGCTCCCTTGTTTCCTAGAGGAGTCAGGGGCTGAAACTGCAGCTTAGGAGTCATGCAAGGTGACAGTCATAAGATAAGATAAGATAATCCTTTATAAGATAAAAACCAACAGCTGAAATATGTTGTTTTTTTCAATGTTGTTTGAACAAAGTTTGAACCTAATTATAGTCATTTGTAGTGAGGATTTCTTATGGCTCACTGGTTGACACAGTACCCTGTCACATCCCATATTAACTGGCAAAACTGAAAACTGAACTGAATTGTTATAAGATAAAAACCAACAGCTGAAATATGTTGCTACTGCTAAGAACCTAATTATAGTCATTTGTAGTGAGGATTTCTTATGTGAGGATTTCTTATGAACTATACAGTCACTGGTTGACACAGTAGTCACATCCGGCCTGTCACATCCCTAGAGGAATATTGAAACTGCAGCAAAACTGCAAAACAGTTAAGATAAGATAATTGTTATAAGATAAAAACCAACAGCTGAAATATGTTGTTTTTTTCAGTTTCTTTCAATATGTTGTTTGAACAAAGTTTGAACCTAATTATAGTAATTTGTAGTGAGGATTTCTTATGAACTATGACACAGTACCCTGTTACATCCCATATTAACTGGCAAAACTCACTGGTTGACACAGTACCCACTGGTTCACATCCATTGCTCCCTTGCCTCCATTGCTCCCTTGTTTCCTAGAGGAATCAGGGGTTGAAACTGCAGCTTAGGAGTCATGCAAGGTGACAGTTATAAGATAAGATAAGATAAGATAATCCTTTATAAGATAAAAACCAACAGCTGAAATATGTTGCTACTGCTAAGTTTGAACCTAATTATAGTAATTTGTAGTGAGGATTTCTTATGGCTCACTGGTTGACACAGTACCCTGTTACATCCGGCCTCCATTGCTCCCTTGTTTCCTAGAGGAATCAGGGGTTGAAACTGCAGCTTAGGAGTCATGCAAGGTGACAGGAAGCAGGACAAAGCAGCTGGATTGTGAGAGAGGGAAAAGGATGAGTGCCCAGTCAAATTGATTGGATGTACATAACAGGACAGTGTGGTGAGACATACACGTGCCTCGTTACTCCACTCTTCATCAAAACATAGATCGCAGGAATTTTATTGTTTTTCTCAACCATGGAGAATCAGACAATCACCTGAGCCTATTTAATGACTGTGTGTGTGGTGTTCAGTAAAACCAGACACCAGTTGTTTAAAAAGCAACTAAGTCAGTAAGACAGTGCTGCTCTCTACTTAGACGGCCTTTGTGAAGGGGTTATAAGCTGTAACTAATGGATTTATTAATGGTTAGTATATCAAGTCAACAATAAAAGCAACTCTTGGGTTGCCAGGTTACAAACATTTCCTTTTGTTTTTTTAATATCATAGGACCACCAAACTACAGCCTCCAAAATGACCATAAATATGTATCCACACCTCTATGAAAATATAACACAACCTTCCTGCAGAATGATTTATTGCAGAGGTATAGAATTAAACTGCAATAGCTTAGGGATAACTAATAGTAGACTTAAACTGTCAGACTTTAACCCACACATGACCTGTAATTGATAAAATATATACCAATATATTCAGAAAAATGTCCAAGAATGTGCCTATTCTAATTTTAAACCTTTGGACTACATATTCTATTATATCACTTTATGCTATCCTACAATTGTAAATGGTACATTTGCAGTAAATTTTTGCATCTTTTTTAATGAGTCAATGACTCAAAAATTGCCATATTGTTATGTAATAGCAATGATATTCCAAAAAGAAACATACTTTTTTTTGTTGAAAATCTTTTTATAGGCTCGCTTGTAGGCAGCTCACTGTTGGCCCTTTGTTTTTCTTAAATCTTTCTCCTTTTATAGTGTGTGTTTTTCTTAGATACACTCCCTATTTTTGTTATAGCTTCCCTAGCACCCTTAATGCCAAACTGAATCTGAAGAATCCTTTCTCACTGTTGTTTTATCGATACTAAATTGTGTTGAGTTTTAAAACTTTTAAAACAAAAAAGATGATATATTATTTTATAATAATCCAGGTTCAAATCTTTTATGGTTAACAGAAGTTCAAGTAGTTCTAATGACCCCAAATTATAGCCGCAATCAACAATTAGCAGGTTTCCGGGTTTCATATTTTCTAAACACATTTTGCAATTACGTTTGTGCATTTTGTTATTTATTCGTCAAATCGTAATGTCAAATTTATAAGAAGATACTTTAGAGAACAGTAATAATGTATTAAAATACTTAATGATTCACCAAAAAATGGTATTATTGATTCACAGCTAGTGGTTTTTCCATTACTTTCCCCTAGAGCATGGGGACCACATTTGGTGAAATTATATCAAACAGTTTTAGAGATACACATTGTGAGTCGGCCTGAAAAGGCTTTGGCCCATCTATTCCCAAACAATGAATGAAGATACCAACAAAGATCTATGATGACTAGACGAATGGTTAAGAATTTATGACGAGGTATTTGCAAAGTTGTTTGATTGATGGCTGCCATGTTTTTAGACCACTCTTGCCCAATTGCAATGTGTTGGTGTATCTGCTTTACAAAATCTGGTGTTGGTACAGTCAAAATCCCAAAAGTAGCATTTTTATAAAAATGATGCGAGTGAGCCAACAATCTATCATTGCTGCCTTTATTGTCCAAAGGTTATTTTTTAGAGCAACTCAAGTTGGATATGTGTCAGATTTCAAGCTAATGGGTCAGTGTGGGTGTTCCAGCCTTTACACGTCTTTGTTTATGGCAATTGATTTCAGCGCCACCATTAGACCAATCGAGTCATAGTTCTTTTGAAGTATTTTCACATTGTTTACAGTTATGGGGCAAAGTATAATGTCTCAGTTTGTTTAAACAAATTGAGCAACGTCATAACTCAACAAATAATAACTAGAACATGGGTTTTCTGCAGAAAATGCATGTGAATGCTCTGAAATGAAATGGCAAAGCATTGCTAAAAATGGGGAAATCTTAAAGCCCAAATGCTTTGCACTGCACTGCTAAAGAAAACATAAAAAATCTAACTGAAATATTAACTGGCAAAACTGAAAACTGAACTGAATTGTTATAAGATAAAAACCAACAGCTGAAATATGTTGCTACTGCTAAGTTTGAACCTAATTATAGTAATTTGTAGTGAGGATTTCTTATGAACTATACAGATCTGCACTCATGTCACTGGTTGACACTATTCACATTGTCAATTTTCCAATATATATGCCATCCCCTATTACAAACAGAATATGAACAGCAAAAGTGGCAAACCTCTTTCCCTTTTTATTTTCTCCTTACCTTTACATTGCGAATAAGCCTACCTCTCACCTCTTGCAAGGCAAACCATTAAACTTATATTTGTTCAGGGCAGTTTTTAATGAAGAGGCATAATCAAATTTAATCTCTTCATAAATTTTCAGTATGGTATTTTCTTTCAAGCCCATACAGTACACCATATTGTTTACCCAGACACCAATGTCATCACGTTGTCTTTGTGTTAAGGCAATAAGTAACTTTACTTGTAATATACACACTTTACAGTATTTTGCTGTTTAGTCTCAGTGAATTAACAATTGAATGGATACTAAAGGAACATCTACAAACAGAATTTCTCAAGAATCCTAAAGATACATTTTTTAATTACCTCCTGCCAAAACTTTTTTACCGGAACATTCCCCACATTTAAATGAATAAGAGTTCCTTGTGGCTCAATACATTCAACGATCCATAGGTCAAATCTCACTCAGTGGCATATGTGGGGTGTTTGAGAAAAGTGGGTGTCCCTTCAAATGTACCATTAAATGACTGGCTCATTCTAGAGTGTGATAACAGTGAGTGTGATGTTTGTGTTGTAGGTGAGAAGCCATTCCAGTGTGAGTTCTGTGAGCGACGCTTCGCCAATAGCAGCGACCGGAAGAAGCACTCACAGGTCCATACGGCCTCAAAGCCATACGACTGCAAGGCCCTGGGCTGCACCAAGTCCTACACCCACCCCAGCTCCCTGCGCAAACACATGAAGGTTCACGTCAAGTCGTCACCTACCTCGGAACCCCAGGACGTGTACGACTCCATCCCTCATCAACTCCAACAACCTCATCAGGCTCTCCTCGAGCCCCTCGACCTTAAAATTAACCGCCTTTCTCCATCACTTGCCAATAGAAACACTCATTTTCCTCATCTGTCCAATCATGCATTGGATATCAGCTCAGCCAGCGAAGTTGACCACAAGCTCCTTCTGCGGAGTTCATCTCCAATGGCGATGCCTCTGGATCTCTCTCTGTCAGGCCTGAAGAGTCAGCTGGCTCAGAGGCAGCAGAGTTGTAGGACCCGGCGGAGGAGCCAGCGCTCAGTCAACCCAGCCTTACCTCAGTTGTCTAACATTAAGGAGTGGTATGTCTGTACCAGGAGTACAGCACCGCACTTTCCTCTACTTCACCCAGACCACATCAAATCAGAACCTAGTGATGAGGAGTATGTAACGTAGGATGGAGGGACTGGTGAATTTGGACTTGAAGAACATATATTGTCAAACCCAGTTAAGGCCAGGGATCCTCTGTGGAATCATAGTTGCTGTACATTTCCAGAACCAGCAGAGTTATGGTTCAACATCAGTGGCCCTTCTGAGAAGGAGAAGGCTGTGATCAGATGGAGACTTTTTTACTGTCTTTAATAGAATCATCAGTATCTGTGGACCTAAAGTCAGTGGCTCAAATGTTGCCAGAAGAGACCAGAGGAATTCCATCATAATGGTTTGAAAAAAAATCAGCGTCTGCTAGCTAACCTGGACTAACAAAGGGGATAACGTTGTATAAATGGACCAGGGGATGTTGGGTTCTGTTCTGCTTGCTGTTAAAAGAAAATGAAGAGGGTGTTGTGTGTATATGATGACCTCTCTAGGGAGACAGATTATTGACCAGTTTATCTAAGAGCTCCACCTAGATGAAGCAATTTCAAGGGCTACATTGACACTGATGGAAAGTGGTTAATGTTAACCTGAGCTCATGATGGCACTGGACACAAGGTAGCACAGCAGGTTCACAACAGCAGGCACACGGTGTGGACCAGAGTGTGTACCTGTTATGGCCTCAGTATGTTATCAACAAACTAGCTTGTACAATGTCAGATAGTAACAACATTTTTTTGGAAGCAGCTGATTCTGCTGTAGAAAAAAGGGTTCCAGATGTTTTTAGGTGATCCAACAAGCACTTTGTTTGAGGCAAACTGAGGCCTTTACTAACACACAGTTGGTAGTAACTTGACAGTTGGGCTGATCATCAAGTGTCTCCTTATCCTCTTCAACCCTATGGACCTCTCTCATTGGGTTAGTCACCTGTATCTGTTTACACTCTGTGCAATTTAGTCAAGACCCCACCCAGTGTCCAAAATGACCGTATATATCATACACATATTCCTTTAACATGAAACTGTATTCAATGATGCACAAGGCATCCGGTATTTTCCCTTTGATCAAATGGTACTGCCAAAAAATGGGGATTTGAAAATTGACTCAATGTAAGCATCAATGAATCTAAAAAAAAGCAGAATGTATTATGTACAAAATGTTTAATCTCTGTTTGAAGTTACTTCAATGAGAACATTTAAGGGGATAATAAGTGACTTATACCAATGTACATTATCCATCCACAAGTAGCTCCTTTCAAACTGGATTTGAACCTGGGATGTAAGAAAACCTACCTGAAGCAGATTGTTTAAAGTACAATGACTCAGGATTAAAATGCTATTTTAAATGAAAATAGGTCTTAAAAACTGGGTATAACTGAAAGAGAGCACACCTGAAATGTCTCTAATAATCCCTCATTGCACACACCTGGCACAACTACAGTAAGTACAGTAGGTCAAAGTGATGGGTGTTCACAAGGGATAGTTTGGGAAATGATTTTAAAGTTCATCTTTGTTTTCTCCTCCAAGCAAGTTTGGCTAACAAGGTGTGTGTTTAAAACCTTTTTACTCTTCTTTTTCCCTGGCTAATAAGATGTACATTATTATAACTGACAGAAACTATGTTCAAAACTGCAACTAACACCCAAGTTGAATGGAACCGGAATTTCACTTAAAACAGTATGAGTGATTTGAAAACTGTTAGTCTCAATTTCATTCAGGTTAACTAACGACAAAGCTATTGAGTAAGTAATCAATCTGCAAGGTGAGAGTGGAGACGGTACATGTGGGATTATAAGTGCAGAACAGAACTTTACAGACCAACCAATAATCTCCGTATATGAGCAAGCAACTACTCAACCCAGATAATGAAGGTTGTATTATTATTAACACATGGCGGCACATCAGCACAGCCGCACCTCACTACAAGAAGCTCACAGATTTCCCACAGTCCAAACACAGCCTTCAGGTTGGATTAATTGGAAACTCTGAAGAACCTGTAGGGGTAAATGTGAGTGTGAATGGTTGTCTGTCCATGTGTGTCCTTCGCTAGACTGGTAACCCGAACAGGTGAACCATGCCTCTCACACAATTTGAGTTGTGATAGGCTCCAGCTCTCTGTGATCCTGCTCAGTAAGAGCAGGCATGGATACAGATGGATGGATGCCCCTGGCATGCAAGCACAAACTAAGGAACAAGAATAAAATCCATTGCATTTGATCTGGAAGTGAATTGTCATCAAGTCAGATGCTGCCTTCTAAATAAGGTACTTACTAACTAAGGTAAGAACCCTCTCATGATATCAAGTGCTCAGAATCTCTCAGCTTATACATACTAGTATTTCTAAACTTACCCAAATCAGGTTGTTGCTTTCAAATCTTTTGAGTACAAATCTGTCCCCAGATTGGTTAAATTCGTCTCCTACATAATCATTTCAGCTCATGAAAGAGCAGACATATCAGATTTAATGATCACTGAATAGCACATATTTTTGTTCCTTTTCTGCAGTCTGTCCACAAGGCTCATCAAGCTTAAAGAGAACAAGGCTTAAGTTATGAGTAATGTGTGAGGCCAAAAGATTTGTTGCAAAATCTGACCACAGAACAGCTGAAATTCATACGTTGTGTGCCAGTGTCACTGGGCACCAGCAGAGCATAAAAGCTCATTCTTGACCGTGGAAATATTATCCAACAATTATCTGTTACTGGTCCCGTTCTGGGAAGTTGAGAGTCCCTAATTAACCGACATGGCTGTAGACCGAGGGAGGAAGCTGGTTAAAACTCATGCAAACTCCACACAGAGGGCTCACTCTTACTGTGAGGTGACAGTGCTAAACACTGCAATGCTGTGCAGCCCTTTGAAATACTAGTTTGACAAAATAAACTCTCCATAAGCCAATTTGATGTTCTGGAAAAAGCTAGTAAGTGGCCTATGGAATAAGATTTCTGAACTGTAGGTGATAATAGTTGGGCTTGCTTCCAACCACATCATTCAAGCCAACTAAATGAATCCGCAGCCTGGTGCTAGGTTAAATGATTAATTGACATCAGGGATGAATCAAATCAATAGGCCATCTGTTTAAAGAAGAAAATACATGTGACACGGGTCAGGCAGCATGTCAGTGTTAAGAAGATCCTAAATGTTGGTGTCTGACTTATACTGTCAAGGACTCTGTCATGGTTCTAAGATTAAAAGACAGTTCACAAACAAACTGAATAAGTGCTGTATGAGTTAATAAGTCAATGATTTTTTTATTATTATTGAAAATACTTTGTAACCCACTTTACTGGTGGCAGGCACTAGTTTCTGAACGTTTCTACGTACTAATGGTGATTACATTTGCATTTCTCATGCAGGTCCATCGGTTTACAGCATGAGTCACATGCAGCCCTCACAGAGCAATACAAAGAATATTTTGTTTTTCTCATGCACATGAAAATGTAATTTGTTAAATAAACCATTTAAATCTTAAGAACTTATTTTCAGTTCTTTATTCAGCACGGCATCTGTAACCATTTTCTTTCAACAACAAAAAAAGGCTACATAAGGCTTACCAGGATCTGACAGGCCACACAGCTGCCTGTGTACTCCTCTGTCGTTAAGACCAGGACTGATGACATGGAGCTGACTCAGATATTTGGGTGGGAGTGTACATACTGAGACTTTTTTGTGACAGTTGAAATTCTGACTTTCTAATGTTTGTGGAATGCAGCATTCAACAGGTAACTGCACAGTGATTACAATTTAGTGTGGCTTCAAAAAACAGAAGTTCCTTACCTGAGGGTCAGGACCCTCACAATGGGTCATAAGATAAATCTTAATGGTCATTAGATAATTAACAGCAGAGGAAAACAAACAGTAACATGTTTCTGCTTTTCTAAGTTACGTTTGACAACTTTCATTCAGTCTTAGCTTTGTTTTTTTTTCATTACTGGATATTTTTACTTATTCAGGAATCTTAAAAACAGTCAAATAAAACAAGAGGGAAAAAAAGTTTTAATTGTGTAGAGACACTGTTGGAGCAATAAAATGTATCTTTGACTGAAGAGATCTGTTTTAGCACCTGTCTCTTTAAAGGTGCTACATTTTAAATTCAGGGCTTATAGCAGCAAACAACAATTTGCTATGTAAAGATAAAGTGGAGTAATGTTGTCACACTCCCTCTGTGTATGTTTTATCCAAGTTTCTCTGTGTGCTTTAAGTTCATGGATGGTCCGGCTGGATGATCAATTCACCGCTCCCTCTGGTTCCCTCGCAGGTAAGCATTGTTACCTCCTCAGCACTGTTGTTGTTGGCACTGAGAGCTTCTAGCCACCATCTCAGCCGATGCCATGTTGAGTGCTATATAGAGGCAATTCCCTCAAATTATAGATATGCTCCAAATTAGGAATTTAGCAACTTCAAAGCCACCATTTGAAAAGCCCATTTTGCTCTGATTAGTCAGTCTTTCTGATCTTCTGCAACTACATGTAGTCTTAAACTGAGAGAGAAGTGTCTGGTGATCATAATGTCAAGGTGATTACAGTATGACAAGACATATGCAGCTGACTACAAATCAATTGAATCAAATATGGAAGAAACAATTGATTACATCAAACATCTGACACTGAGTGTAACTTGTAACGTACCAGAAGCTTGTAATTCAATATAAGATTCTGGTGCAAACAGTGACATAACTAAGTGAAAATCTGTGTTTCTTGTATTGCAAAGAGAGACTACATGACTACAACAAGACAGACTGAGGGCTATTGACAGTATTCAAATATATACTGTATGTTATAATGTAACAGAGCCACAACAGTCACTACTACTACTACTAGGGGTGGCCGAGAGGTTGGCGGATCGTCTTCCAGTCCCAAATTGCTCCTGAAGGATGTGCCTCGGTGAGTGAATGGGTGTAAATGTGAATAAACTTAGTGGCACCTTGCATTGTAGCCTCTGCCATCAGTGTATGAATGGGTGTAAATTATTGAATTATGACATGCAGTGTAAAGCGAGTGGTCAGAAGACTAGAAAGGTGCTATAAAATGCAAGTCCATTTATCAAGTCCATAGTATAAAAGGAACACTTAGTATATCTGTGAATCATAACATCCAAGCTACTATTTTCATAATAGTAGCTTGGATGACAAAAAGCTAAATTTTAGTCTCATCAGACCAAAGAACCTTCTTCCAATTGACCTTGGAGTCTCCCACATGCCTTTGGGCGAATTCTAGGCGAGATTTCATATGAGCTTTTTTCAACAGTGGCTTTCTCTTTGCCACTCTCTCCCATACAGCTTCGACTGGTGAAGAACCCGGGCAACAGTTGTTGTATGTACAGTCTCTCCCATCTGAGCCACTGAAGCTTTTAACTCCTTCAGAGTGGTCGTAGGTGTCTTGGTGGCCTCCCTCACCAGTCTGCTTCTTGCCCGGTCACTCAGTTTGTGAGGACGGCCAGCTCTAGGCAGATTTAAACAAGTGCCATACTCCTTCCATTTCTTAATGATGGATTTAATTCAATTCAATTCAATTCAGTTTATTTTGTATAGCCCAGAATCACAAATTTGCCTCAGAGGGCTTTACAATCTGTACACATGCGACATCCTCTGTCCCGGAACCCTCACATCGGCACAGGAAAAACTCCTAGTAGTACTGACCTAACTCCTAGTAGTACTGACTTGGCTCAACCGTTACCAATTGCGCCAAAACCACGAGCTGCCAAGAGAAGTAAAACACTCGACGAGATAGAAGGTCAGTCTGTGTCCAACTCTGTTCTGCTAACAGTAATGGAGAGGATTGAAAGGATGCAAGAAGAGTCGCTCAGGCGGTTGCAGTCGTTGGAGGCGTCAGTTAAAGATAATTCATGCTCCATCAAAAGTGTCACTGACGCTATGGAATTTTTGGGGAAACAATTAAACGATGTGACGGACAAAGTTGAAACCCTAGAGACCAAAGTTGGACTCCTAGAGAAAGAAAACGGTGTGCTCCGTGACAGAAGCAATGAACTAGATAATTACAAGAGGAGGTGAAATCTATGTGTCGCTGGAATCAATGAACAAGCAGGAGAGAATGTTAAGAAAATGATCGTAGATTTATTCAGCCAGGTTTCACCAGACATCGCAGACCAACTGGCCTTCTCTGTGGACATCGCTCACAGACTGGGACCCCGCATCATTGTGCAGTACACACAGGGATAAAATCTGGAAGGATGCCAGAACATCGACCATACTCAAGGAAAGGAAGATTAGAATCTCCGAAGACCTGACACAAGAGGCCAAGGATGCCAGGAACAAGCTGTGGCAGCTGGACGAACGGGCGAGGAAGGAGGGGAAGAAAGCCAGCTTCAGGGGATCTTTGGCTCATACTGATGGTAAAAGGGTTACGTGAATAACATGTAAGCAAGGAGGGCTCTGAGTTGCTCTTTATGTACAGTTCGGCACGTGAGTTTTAAGTAAGTAAAGTGCAGGCATGGATAGCTGAGATTAACAATGGTCACAATTTTTAAAGTTGTCTGCTCTATTTCTGGGTTGATTTAATTATCTCAGGATTAACTAAAATAACTTAAAGCTCTACTGTTAACATTGAACTAAAAACAAAACAGGTTAAATAAATTAAAAGATAAGCAAAAGGACTAATTAACAAACAAAATAATATTCAGTGGAGGGAAAATCTCATTTCTACTTTTATAACGGGTATTTACGAGGTCACCCGAGTTTTTATTTAAAACATTTTTGACTCATTCATTACTTTCTACTTTTGTTAGTGTGAATAATTCACGCAACTCTTCTGTAGGAATATAGTTAGCACCCATTATGAGTGATCTGAATGGTAAAACAACTCCTTAATGATTGTATGACATGAATATGGGTCGCCAATAGAGGGCACATCAACCCTTGTTTTTCTAAGTTTAGGCTTAATGCTCATAAAGTTAGATAGCATTCTCTGTTTTAGATGTTCAGAAAGGGCGGATAGGACGGAAAAAGGAAGGGTAAAATAAGTTTTATAAGATTTATGCTGGACAACTATTTTAAGTTACTTATGGCTCTTATATCTATATTTCAAAATCAGTTCATTGTAAGGTCAATGGCTGTTGTATAGCCTACTTGAAATTTTTCTGACTTTAAACCCTTTCCTCAAAGGATTAAGCTTTATTTTGGGGGTAGATTACTTGAAATATATAATAGTTAAGAACTTAATACATGCCTGTGGTCTTTTGCTACGGGTTTGTGGTTCTGTTGCAGTGTTTACAGCTATTTTCTAACAGAGTGGTTGGACAAGATCTTGTGTATTTTTTCCAGTTCTCAGGTTATATCTGATACTATCTGATAACAGGAGTCCTTATCTGATGAGGATAGATGTGAGTATACAAAATTACAAAATAAGTTGGATGACATTTATAGATCAAAAGCTAAGGGAGCCTATATTAGATCAAGAAAACAATGAATTAGAAGAGGGTGAGCAAAACTCAGCTTACTTCTTCAGACTTGAAAAAAGTAAAAATGTACTTGCTACTGTAGATCAAATTAAGGTGGATGGAAAAATGATTGATGATCCCAGAGAGTTAGCTGTCCACTGTCACAACTTCTATAGCAATCTATACACTTCTAATTACTGTGAGGCGACGACTAATTTGTTTATAGACTCTATCAGCCATTGTAGAGTTATATCCCCAGAAGATAGAGACTTTTGTGATGACAGTATTTCCCAAGAGGAGGTGTTGATGGCGATTAAAAATCTCAAAAACAACAAGAGCACAGGATATGATGGTATAACTGCTGAGTTGTATAAAATGTTTGATAAATTACTAACTCCTTTTTTGGTAAATGTTTTCTCAGAGAGCTTAGAGAAAGAAGCTCTTCCAATAACTATGACACAGAGTGTCATCACTTTGATTCCGAAACCAGACAAGGACAGAAACTGTCTAGAAAACTGGCGTCCTATCACACTCTTAAATAACGATTACAAAGTTTTTGCTCTTATCTACGCTAATAGACTTAAAGAAGTTTTAGATTCTATTATAGATGAATCGCAGTCGGGGTTCATGAGGAAACGGCATATTGCAAATAACATTAGATTAGTACTGGATTTATTGGATTATAGTGAGTTTATTACCGACAACAGCTTCATTCTGTTTCTTGATTTTTATAAGGCTTTCGATTCGCTTGAACATGGCTTTATTTTGAAAGCTCTAAAAAAAACTGGTTTTGGAGATGCTTTTTGCAAAACTGTCAGGACCCTTTATAAGAATGGTAGTAGTGCATTGAAGTTGAAATTTGGTACTTCCCCTAGATTCAGTGTGTCACGCGGAATCAAACAAGGATGCCCAATCTCACCCTATTTGTTTTTGATCGCCTCTCAATTCCTAGCTCTGCATGTCTCTAACAGTGCTTTGGAAGGGATAACAATGGCTGAAAGACATATCATCATCAGTCAACTGTCAGCTGATGACACCACCATTTTCATGAGAAATGCCTCCCAGATTCCTCCTGCTTTGGAGTTGATAAAAGGATTTTCACAAGCTTCAGGTCTCAAATTAAACTTAAGAAAATGTGAACTAATGGCAGTAAAAGAATGTGAGGTTTCAACTATATGTGATATCCCTGTGAGGGATCAGATTAAATACCTGGGAGCAATTATAACTAAAGACCAAAGTATAAGAAGTCCGTTAGATTTTAACCCAGTCATTGAAGAAACACAAAATAAATTAAACTCTTGGCTACAAAGAGACCTATCCTTGAGAGGAAGAATATTACTGTCAAAAGCAGAGGGCATATCCAGACTGGCTTATTTGGCTGCCTCTTTAGATGTTGATAGTGGGTTATCTAAAATAATTGACAAAATGTTGCTTCATTTTGTCTGGAAAAACAAAACTCATTTTGTTAAAAAGTCTGTAATAATGAACACAAATCTATGTGGGGGTCTACATTTTTTGGCTAAGACAATTCATTAATAATCCAACATCGCTATGGAATTTCATTCCAAATTATTTTTTCTCTAAAATTGGTGGCCTGAACTTTCTTTTACTATGCAATTATAATATCAGCAAAATCCCAATCAAACTGTTAAACTTTCACAAGCAGATGCTTTTGGCCTGGTGTCTCTTATTTAAACATAACTTCTCACCTCATAGATATTACATATGGAATAATAAGGAAATTCTCTTCAAAAACAAATCTTTATTTTTCGAAAAACTGGTTCAGAAATAATATTTTACTTGTTGGCCAACTCTTTGACCCGAATGGTAGACTATACAGTTATTCAGATTTTTTGCGGAAGTTTCAAATTCCTGTTTCGGTTAAGGAATACGCAATCGTCTTCGATGCAATTCCTTCTGGAATCAGAATGCTGCTGGGGGGCATTCATCTCCCATGGCCACTGACTCACAATATTGACTTATCTGATACTGCTGTGGGGAATTTATGCTTTTATACAGAGCACCGACCTAACAATAGAACAATTAGAGCATTATTCCAAAAAGAGATTGTTACTATTCCTTATATAATTCCATATTGGAACGGCTTAATAGAGAATGTGCCTTGGAGGAAAGTTTGGTGCTTACTAATAAAGTGAGAGAAGTTACGCTTAAATTAATCCACAGATTCTACCCAGCAAGGTCTGTACTTAAGAGGTATAAACAGGATATTGAAACTGAATGCTCTTTCTGTAAAAGCTCATACGAAAATATTTCCCATTTGTTTTGGAATTGCTCCCATACAGAGAAATTCTGGTCAGATGTCCTTGAGTTCCTCCAAACTTACATTATTACAGATTTCTCTTTTTGTTTCAAGGATGTTTTCTTTGGTGTGGTTGAGCCTAAAAAAGACAAGGACGGAAAGTATTTCATAATAAATCTTTTATTTTTGCTTGCTAAGCACCACATCCACAAATGCAAGTTTGGGGGCTCTAAACCTTTCTTTCCAGTGTTTAAGAATGAAGTCAATGAATATTTGGACTCTATAAAATATTCAAAGAACTTTAAAGCTATGAGGACTGTGCAAATCTATTCAACACTTGTGACCTCGCTGGACTGACTGATATTGAAAGTCTTCTAACTGAGTTGTTGGTATGATTTGGACTGTTTAGTCACATTACTATCCCTATTTTCATGGCTATAATTCTACTGTAATAATTGCTGCTGTTATTATAAGTAGTCTTATTATATGAATCATTTATGTCATATACATTGAATGTGTTGTATCTCTGTTATGCTGCTCATTCTGTACACATGACATCTATTGCATTCTGTCCATCCTGGAGAAGGATCCCTCCTCTGTCGTTCTCCCAGAGGTTTCTTCCTTTTTTCTCCCTGTTAAAGGGGTTTTTAGGGGAGTTTTTCCTGTGAATGTGAGGGAAGGACAGAGGATGTGAGGGTGTAAGGACAGAGGATGTGAGGGTCTAAGGACAGAGGATGTGAGGGTGTAAGGACAGAGGATGTGAGGGTGTAAGGACAGAGGATGTGAGGGTGTAAGGACAGAGGATGTGAGGGTCTAAGGACAGAGGATGTGAGGGTGTAAGGACAGAGGATGTGAGGGTGTAAGGACAGAGGATGTGAGGGTGTAAGGACAGAGGATGTGAGGGTGTAAGGACAGAGGAAGAGGGTGTAAGGAGATGATGACGGGTGTAAGGACAGAGGATGTGAGGGTCTAAGGACAGAGGATGTGAAATACAATAAGGACAGAGGATGTGAGGGTCTAAGGACAGAGGATGTGAGGGTGTAAGGACAGAGGAGGTGAGGGTGTAAGGACAGAGGAGGTGAGGGTGTAAGGACAGAGGGATGTGAGGGTCTAAGGACAGAGGATGTGAGGGTGTAAGGACAGAGGATGTGAGGGTGTAAGGACAGAGGATGTGAGGGTCTAAGGACAGAGGATGTGAGGGTCTAAGGACAGAGGATGTGAGGGTCTAAGGACAGAGGATGTGAGGGTCTAAGGACAGAGGAGGTGAGGGTGTAAGGACAGAGGATGTGAGGGTGTAAGGACAGAGGATGTGAGGGTCTAAGGACAGAGGAGGGTCTAAGGACAGAGGTGAGGGTGTAAGGACAGAGGATGTGAGGGTCTAAGGACAGAGGATGTGAGGGTGTAAGGACAGAGGATGTGAGGGTCTAAGGACAGAGGATGTGAGGGTCTAAGGACAGAGGATGTGAGGGTCTAAGGACAGAGGATGTGAGGGTGTAAGGACAGAGGATGTGAGGGTGTAAGGACAGAGGATGTGAGGGTGTAAGGACAGAGGATGTGAGGGTGTAAGGACAGAGGATGTGAGGGTCTAAGGACAGAGGATGTGAGGGTGTAAGGACAGAGGATGTGAGGGTGTAAGGACAGAGGATGTGAGGGTCTAAGGACAGAGGATGTGAGGGTGTAAGGACAGATGGATGTAAGGACTAACATGTGTACAGATTGTAAAGCCCTCTGAGGCAAATTTGTAACTTGTGATTCTGGGCTCTACAAAATAAACTGAATTGAATTTATTGTGTGATCTTGCTGGACATTTTTTAGATTCCCTGGCGTAATATGAAATACATTTTTGTTTGCTGTTTGTATGTGTCTGTGTTTTATATGTATGAACAAATGTCTCAATAAAGTTATTGAAAAAAAAAAAAAAAAAAGGAAAAAAAGGATGCAGCCGCTGGATTGTTCACACGTGTGGGACAAATCAGGCAGTAATAAGTACGCGCATGCGCAGAACGGACCGGGACGTTCAGGGCTCTAAAGCTGCGTAATGACGTCGATTTGTTTTGTCGACGTCACAGTTTGGCAAGATGGCGGCGCACAGGCTCCCTCCGTCACTGAACAGACTGCTGTTATCCGTAAAGGTGAGCCGGACAGTCCGGAGTGTTCCTCATAGGACGTGCATACAGATAACACACAGAACGTCTTTAGAAGAGGTCAAATACATAGAACAACGTTTATAAAGTGTTTATAAAGTGCGTGAACTTGAAGGAAATGATGAAGTCTCGCGTTGCTTTAGTGGGACAGAGTGACTTTGACGTTTCTCTCACGCAGTTTATTGAACTCTGTCATGATGGAACAACATATACACATACTTATTGTTATCCTATGAAAACGGCTGCATTTCAGTTTGTAAAAAGGAAAAAAAACAAACGTTTAATGAAATCTTAAGTAAAGAGGTAAAAAATGAAACACCAAAGTATGGTTTACATTTTGTACTAACTTGTCATTTGCAACTGCCTTCATCATTTCAGGTGTTGATTGTAGAAAGAAATGTTATGCAAGACTTCTCTGGAGTTCATGGTAGACACTGAGGTCCTCTAAGGTCACAGGCCGCTAGAGGACACACAGTCAGAATGATGTTTTTGGTGACATTTTAACAGCAAAAGTAAAGCAGATTGGTTTACACTCAGAATCCTAACCTGGATTTCTCATTCTACCACTGAACCTGCATGCTGACGAAGGCACAAGTCTGAGCTTTTTTTTTATCTTTCTGCATTGTAAATGAATAAAGGATCTTTCCATTGTTTTAAAACGACCTATTATTACATTACATTACAGTCATTTAGCAGACGCTTTTATCCAAAGCGACTTACAGTCAGTAGTACAGTGGGTACGGAAAGTATTCAGACCCCTTTAAATTTTTCACTCTTTGTTTCATTGCAGCCATTTGCTAAAATCGAAAAAGTTCATTTTTTTTCGCATTAATGTACACTCAGCAACCCATCTTGACAGAATGCCACAATTCTGTCTCTGAGCTCCTTGGGCAGTTCCTTCGACCTCATGATTCTCATTTGTTCTGACATGCACTGTGAGCTGTAAGGTCTTATATAGACAGGTGTGTGCCTTTCCTAATCAAGTCCAATCAGTTTAATTAAACACAGCTGGACTCCAATGAAGGAGTAGAACCATCTCAAGGAGGATCAGAAGAAATGGACAGCATGTGAGTTAAATATGAGTGTCACAGCAAAGGGTCTGAATACTTATGACCATGTGATATTTGTTTTTTTAATAAATTTGCAAACATTTCTACATTTCTGTTTTTTTCTGTCAAGATGGGTTGCTGAGTGTACATTAATGCGAAAAAAAATGAACTTTTTCGATTTTAGCAAATGGCTGCAATGAAACAAAGAGTGAAAAATTTAAAGGGGTCTGAATACTTTCCGTACCCACTGTATATTACATATCATTCACACACTGATGACAGGCTACCATCAAGGTGCCACCATCAGACTCTAACTAACATTCATCATCCAGTCCACACCGATGGCAAGCCTTCAGGAGCAACTTGGGGTTAAGTGTCTTGCCCAAGGACACATCGACTGCTGAAGCCGGGTATCGAACCACCGACCCTCTGATTGGAGAACTACCTTGCTCTCCACTACGCCACAGCGTATTATTCTGTACAAACCTCTTTCCTTCTGTCTCTATGAGTTGGTAATTTGCTCAAGTCTTGTGCATCAGAAGGCCTCAATCACATTTTTTTTCACTCACACAAAATATCATATTTCTTTCTTTGTCACTCCAACAAGCTCTATTGCATAACTGATGAGGTGGTGCAGTGCAACCTTTAGAGTAGGTATTTGCTTGAGACTTGCTTATGTGTTCTAAGAAGTCTGAAACTTTCCAAGGGGTGTTATCAACAGACCAAGATGTTCCGGGGCAAATTAGAGTGCATGGATGACGTATGTTTGATCACGTAATCTCCACACTATTTTATAATCTTAATGTTAATCATACTTACTTGTTTTGTTCAACAAGATAATCTCCGCACATGATTTTTGAAGTGTAAATGGGATTGCCAGAAGTAAAAAAATTAATGTAAGGTTATAAACGAGCAGGACTTTAAATCATTACTTAGCTAGAGGCAGACTAGTGTTCTTCTAATGATGACATTTAGCCGCTTGAGTGGAGAGGGGTATTTACCAACATATTTTAGGTTGTTGAAAAAACGTTAAAATCTGGTAAACTTGTGTTAACCAAAAACCCGTTCAGAAAGCCTCTTGGCTTGACGAGGGAAACGGAAGTTAAAGGCTAATTCATTTCTGGGTTTTTTCAAGGCCGCTGTGTTCTGAGTTATGTTATGAAATACCTTATACCAATATAACTTGTAGAATGCATCATACGCCAGCAGGAGTCTGTTCTCATTAAATTGATGAATAAGATGCATGTCTTTAAGCACATTTAAGGCAGCATGCACCTTGATAGTGATTCTGGTTAAGTCTTCCAACACAGAATAAGATCAAACAATGGCTCGAGTCTGACCAATGTATTATTTATTGTATCAATATGCTTTACATTTAACCAGACAAGAAATCCTGTTGAAAGTGAAGGTAGATTTTCTTGCAACATATTTTACCTTGACATAGAAATTGAAATAAAAGTGATGAACAGAAATGGAGTAGATTTAATCGAATACCCCTAACACATACCACTTAAAGCAACCCTAATTGAATATAACAATGAATAAAATAAATAATATATAGGAGCCTAATAAAGTGCATCTCTATGTGTTTTGCAGTATGCGTCATTCCGGACCAGATGCTGTACAGTGCACTGTAACGCTCAATATTCCACCGTCTACAGTCCCAATGAAAAGGTAATGCCTTCTCCCTGTTTGACTATAACCATCGATGTATTCAAAAAGCAGATGTTGACACTGAGGGAAATGTACAAATAGTTCTAAGGCAAGACGGGTTGACATTGGTAAGTACAGTGTCCTTTTTGGAAAAAATGCCATTCTCAGGAGTTGGATGGACAAATAGGGGGAGTGACGTGATCAACAATCTGTTTGCTGTTTCCCTCTACAGACTTTTGATAAGATCCTCATTGCCAACAGAGGAGAGATTGCCTGCAGGGTAAGAATTGCGGACACAATGATATGTACTTTAAATTAAATCTAACTCAAATTGTTGTGGTTACAGTTGAACTAATACAGACATACTTACTGGCGCTTGATCCTGTACCACTGCGTATGGGGCTTGTAAAGAAAACTCAGTAGCGCAGAGTTTTGTCCGCTTTTGATTACAAACTGTGCTTTTGCTGCTGTTTTTCAGATTTTGTTCTTACCAACCAGTAGCTATCAACGTGTTAATGTTGTGTGTTTTTCCATCAGGTGATGAAGACATGTCACAAGATGGGCATCCAGACTGTAGCTGTTCACAGTGATGTCGACTCCAGTGCTGTGAGTCCCCATCTGGGTTCATTCTTGCCAGTATTGTCTGTCTGTCTGTCTGTCTGTCTGTCTGTCTGTCTGTCTG